>NW_016803701.1:1828814-1858931 GCF_001698545.2 Rhinopithecus bieti | reverse complement strand
AAAAAAAAAAAAAAAAAAAAAAAAAAAAAAAAAAAAGATGTTCACCATCATTAGCCACTAGGGAAATGCAAATTTAAACCACAACGAGATATCT
This sequence comes from Rhinopithecus bieti, assembly GCF_001698545.2. NCBI lineage: Eukaryota > Metazoa > Chordata > Mammalia > Primates > Cercopithecidae > Rhinopithecus > Rhinopithecus bieti. The sequence goes on along the minus strand of NW_016803701.1, from coordinate 1,858,837 downwards.
CTACACAGCTATCATAATTGGTAAAATAAAAGTAGTGATAACACCAAAACACTAGTGAAGATGCGGAGAAACTGGATCAGTCACACAGTGCTAATGAAAAATGTAAAATGGTAGAACCAGTCTAGAAAACAGGTTAGGATTTGCTTAAACTCTAAACATGTAACTACCACATGACTCAGCAACTGTATTCCCTAACGCATTTTTCCCAGAGTAAGTGAATGTTTGTAGCAGCTTTATTCAAAATAGCCAAAATCTGGAAAAAAACTCTGAAAACAAACTGTATTATATCTGCACTATGAAATAATCTATATCATGAGCAATAAAAAGGAACAGATGATTGACACATGCAACAAACTGGATGAATCACCAGGTAATTATGCTATGTAAAAAATGCCAACCCCAAAAGGTCATATATGATTCCATTTATATAACATTCTTGAAATGACAAAATTACATAAATGAAGAACAGATTAGAGGTTGCGAGGACTTAAGGAGTTGGTGAGAAAACAAGGGAAATGGGTGTGGCTCTAAAAAAGGAAACAGGAAGAATCCTTGTAATGATGAAGTTATTCTTTATTTAAATTGTATCAATCAATGTCAAAATCCTCGTGGTGACACTGTATTAGTTTTGTAAGATGGTACCACTGGGGGAAACTAAGAAAAGGGTACATGAAATCTGTCTGTATATATATTTTAATTTTATATTATTTCAAAATAAAATGGTTAGTTTTTTAAAAGTTACCTCCCCTTTTTTACACAAAACCATGAACCTATGAAAAGGTTAACAAAGGGTTAAAAAGCAAAGAAGTAGTTCCCTGTTCTCAGTTTAATATGATTCTTCACTCTTTTGCAATTAGAAAAATCTTTCACATATAAGATTAAATAGAAAATATACTGTGATTCTAAATAATATAATCACCTTACCAATGTTCCCTGGAAATTTCCTGGCTTCTTATACCACAGTTTGTTGCCTCCCTCTTCACAGACACATAGATGATCCATGAGTCCATTACTATATACAAAACATTTTCCTAGCAAAGAAGATTCCAACAGCCAACAATTACCTCACATAACCTTTATTATTTTTACAGATGAACAAATTGACATCACAATGAGGAAACTAGAAAATTATGAAAAGAGAAAGAATCTTGAAAAGATAAATAACCATCTCTACTTTTTAGGATGAAACAGACATAATTAATTTGATTTGCTTAATGCTACTGCAATGCATTCTAAACTCAGAGTTGTTAAAAGTAACTGCAAATTAGTACTTTATGTTTTCAGAACTGTAGTAAGAAAATGGCTGGGCACAGTGGCTCACGGCTGTAATCCCAGCACTTTGGGAGGCCAAGGTCAGGGGACCGCTTGAGGCCAGGAGTTTGATTTCAGCCTGGGCTACACAGTGAGCCTCCAACTCTAAAAAAATTTTTAAAAAAATAGATGGGTGTGGTGGCACATGCCTGTAGTCCCAGTTACTCAGGAGACTGAAGTGGGAAGATTACCTGAGCCTAGGAGTTCAAGGTTGCAGTGAGCTATGATTACACTACTGCACTCCAGCCTGGGTCGGGTGACAGACTAAGACCCACTCTCAAAAAAAAAAAGTACACAAATAACTTCTTTTAAGTTTTTAAGTTATCTGAGGAAATGAAGAAAGAAGATAAAAGAGGAAAACCCATTTAGAGAAGAGAACATGGACACAAATCTTCTCTATTTGTCCAGAAGAAAAATCTGTGGTATACAAGGGAAATTCAGACAAAAATAGAATTTTTTAAAAAATATCATTCTCAATGTACATAATGCCACGCTTTGTCTCTCTTTCTGTATCTGTACTGCTCAGTCTAGCCATTTGTCACATTCGACCTAATGTAACAACTTTCTCTAATACCAACTTCTTCCCACCTACTGGACTAAACTGTTGCCAAAATTGTCTTCTCTGCCCAACAGTATATAAAAATATGAAGCTGTGAATTTTGTAATACTTAAGTCTGAGTGTTGCCTTCTGCTCTCATGGTTTTAACGTATAGGAAATTACCTTTTTAGTTAGCCTCTTCCTACAATCTACTCTTTCATTCATCTAAAATATCAGGGTTGTTCATTCCCTCTCACTGTTCTGTATTCAACACAGTGGCTTTATATCTGAGCCAATTTTCTCACAGTCCAAACAGTGTGTTTTCTGCCACTTAAAATGTGGTTGCAATGCTATTACCTTTATAAACCTATAAAATACTAAGGAATTGCTAATCTTGCCTATCTTACAAAAACACATCATTATTTGTCTCAAATTCTACATAAACTACTATCCAGCAATTAACCAAGCTATCTGATAAAATAATACATTTCCAATCACTATATTCAAGCAATAGTTGTATGATGGTCATGAATGCTCTAACATGGGCACAACTTTTGGACATGGGAGTAAGCTAGATTCTAAGGTCCCTCACAAATATAATTCTGTTCTTACCTCTGAGGCACATCTACAAATACATAACCATCCTTTGCTTTACTTAGTAGGTCCATACAAATGTTATATATTTATTTTTTGCCTACAACTCATCACGTACAACTAAATGGTGAAAACAAAATGTTTTCATGAGGGTAAGAGGCATCTATTTTAATAAATTAGCAAATGAATATTATGCAAACAAAATAAACACAGGAACATTTAAAATCAAACATAACATTTTCAGGGTAATTAGTACACGTACCTTTGGGGAGTGGGTTGTTTTGGGCTTGGAGTCTAATTTTAACAACATCCAGGGGTGTCACTATTGAAGATATATAAGTTTCAATTAGCAAGTGGTATCTGTAAATTGGATAGATGTTTTACAAAGAACACAAAATACATTGATTCATACTTTTCCTCATGGCTATATAGTGGGTGAGCTTATTTATCTTAAAGTAGTCTTGAATGTAACATTCTAATTTTTTTGCCCTTTAATTTTGCTAATCAGTGAAAGACAGACTACTTCTCTCATGAGTACTAACTGCTACTTGTAATATTCCTACAACTATCATTCCATTAGCAATAAAGTTGGTATTTATAAGAAAATATGCTTTCTAATAGAAGTAAAAGTTCCAAAAGTCTTTGAGAATAACTTTGTATAAGTAATCAACAGTCAAATGATATTAGTCTTCCTAATCTGTCAAATTTACCTGTATCAAATAAGTGGTACAGATAATAAAATTTAAGTAAACTGGCCATAAAACATCTTTAGCACTAAATTATGTTATTCCATTTGGGCATAGCACAGCAAAGGAAAATAGTTTTAATATGCATGCTATATTTTATCCAAGTAGAAACAAATGCCAAATAATGGTTCTAAGAAAAGTTTTCCTCATCTTGAGAATGACAATAATCATATTAGATGATCTCTATGACCTTTATAACTCAAATTCTGACCTGAAAATACATCATAAGCAATTAATTTATTTGTTCTAATCATTTGTTATTTGTATAAACTACCCAACTTAAAATCATTAAAATGCTAAACTATCACCTAACTACGTCATTTGGCTACATCTACAAGAAGCTGACTGTAAGAAACAGAAAACTGTGATCCAGAGAAATTTAAGAAATTCCGTTAGTGCAAAGTAAAGATTATTTGTAATTGTTGTTAACATAAATTGCTAAAATTCTATATATTCATTATGCTAATATTTTATTCCATCTTCTTGTTTTCTATTATAAAAGGGAGAATCAGAAAAGTTTAATGTTGATAGGGACCCAAAAGAAATCCCAGTATAAGTCCCTAATTTACAGATGAAATAATGAAGTTCAAATAAAAGTTAGATTTCACCTTGAGAATGGCAAAGCAAGGACTAAAATTCAAGTCTCTTGAATCTCTGTCTAGGGTTGTTTTCATATAATAATATGATGAAACATTCATGGATCATAAATGATAGTATGTGTTGTGGGAAGTCAGGGACCCCGAACGGATGGCCTGGCTGGAGCCATGGCAGAGGAACATAAATTCTGAAGATTTCATGGGCATTTACCAGTTCCCAAATAATACTTTCATAATTTCTTATGCCTTTCTTAATCTCTTAATCCTGTTATTTTCATAAGCTGAGGATGTACGTCACCTCAGGGTCACTACGATAATTATGTTAACTGTACAAATTGATTGTAAAACATGTGTGCTTGAACAACATGAAATCAGTGCACCTTGAAAAGAACAGAGTAACAGTGATTTTAGGGAACAAGGGAAGACAAGCATAAGGTCTGACTGCCTGCAGGGTTGGGCAAAATAGAGCTATATTTTCTTCTTGCAGACAGCCTATAAATGGATGTGCAAGTAGGGAAGACATCAGTAAATTCTTTTCCTAGCAAGGAATATTAATAATTAACACCCTGGGGAAGGAATGCATTCCTGGGGGGAGGTCTATAAACGGCCGCTGTGGGAGTGTCTGTCTTATNCTTTTGGACATGGGAGTAAGCTAGATTCTAAGGTCCCTCACAAATATAATTCTGTTCTTACCTCTGAGGCACATCTACAAATACATAACCATCCTTTGCTTTACTTAGTAGGTCCATACAAATGTTATATATTTATTTTTTGCCTACAACTCATCACGTACAACTAAATGGTGAAAACAAAAATGTTTTTCATGAGGGTAAGAGGCATCTATTTTAATAAATTAGCAAATGAATATTATGCAAACAAAAATAAACACAGGAACATTTAAAAATCAAACATAACATTTTCAGGGTAATTAGTACACGTACCTTTGGGGAGTGGGTTGTTTTGGGCTTGGAGTCTAATTTTAACAACATCCAGGGGTGTCACTATTGAAGATATATAAGTTTCAATTAGCAAGTGGTATCTGTAAATTGGATAGATGTTTTACAAAGAACACAAAATACATTGATTCATACTTTTCCTCATGGCTATATAGTGGGTGAGCTTATTTATCTTAAAGTAGTCTTGAATGTAACATTCTAATTTTTTTGCCCTTTAATTTTGCTAATCAGTGAAAGACAGACTACTTCTCTCATGAGTACTAACTGCTACTTGTAATATTCCTACAACTATCATTCCATTAGCAATAAAGTTGGTATTTATAAGAAAATATGCTTTCTAATAGAAGTAAAAGTTCCAAAAGTCTTTGAGAATAACTTTGTATAAGTAATCAACAGTCAAATGATATTAGTCTTCCTAATCTGTCAAATTTACCTGTATCAAATAAGTGGTACAGATAATAAAAATTTAAGTAAACTGGCCATAAAACATCTTTAGCACTAAATTATGTTATTCCATTTGGGCATAGCACAGCAAAGGAAAATAGTTTTAATATGCATGCTATATTTTATCCAAGTAGAAACAAATGCCAAATAATGGTTCTAAGAAAAGTTTTCCTCATCTTGAGAATGACAATAATCATATTAGATGATCTCTATGACCTTTATAACTCAAATTCTGACCTGAAAATACATCATAAGCAATTAATTTATTTGTTCTAATCATTTGTTATTTGTATAAACTACCCAACTTAAAAATCATTAAAATGCTAAACTATCACCTAACTACGTCATTTGGCTACATCTACAAGAAGCTGACTGTAAGAAACAGAAAACTGTGATCCAGAGAAATTTAAGAAATTCCGTTAGTGCAAAGTAAAGATTATTTGTAATTGTTGTTAACATAAATTGCTAAAATTCTATATATTCATTATGCTAATATTTTATTCCATCTTCTTGTTTTCTATTATAAAAAGGGAGAATCAGAAAAGTTTAATGTTGATAGGGACCCAAAAGAAATCCCAGTATAAGTCCCTAATTTACAGATGAAATAATGAAGTTCAAATAAAAGTTAGATTTCACCTTGAGAATGGCAAAGCAAGGACTAAAAATTCAAGTCTCTTGAATCTCTGTCTAGGGTTGTTTTCATATAATAATATGATGAAACATTCATGGATCATAAATGATAGTATGTGTTGTGGGAAGTCAGGGACCCCGAACGGATGGCCTGGCTGGAGCCATGGCAGAGGAACATAAATTCTGAAGATTTCATGGGCATTTACCAGTTCCCAAATAATACTTTCATAATTTCTTATGCCTTTCTTAATCTCTTAATCCTGTTATTTTCATAAGCTGAGGATGTACGTCACCTCAGGGTCACTACGATAATTATGTTAACTGTACAAATTGATTGTAAAACATGTGTGCTTGAACAACATGAAATCAGTGCACCTTGAAAAAGAACAGAGTAACAGTGATTTTAGGGAACAAGGGAAGACAAGCATAAGGTCTGACTGCCTGCAGGGTTGGGCAAAATAGAGCTATATTTTTCTTCTTGCAGACAGCCTATAAATGGATGTGCAAGTAGGGAAGACATCAGTAAATTCTTTTCCTAGCAAGGAATATTAATAATTAACACCCTGGGGAAGGAATGCATTCCTGGGGGGAGGTCTATAAACGGCCGCTGTGGGAGTGTCTGTCTTATGTGGTTGAGATAAGGACTGAAATACACCCTGGTCTCCTGCAGTACCCTCAGGCTTACTAGGATTGGGACACTCCACCCTGGTAAATTTGAGGTCAGACTGGTTCTCTAATCTCAAACCCTGTTTTCTGCTATTTAAGATGTTTATCAAGACAATATGTGCACCGCTGAACATAGACCCTTATCAGTAATTCTGCTTTTGCCCTTTGCCTTGTGATCTTTGCTGGACCCTTCTCAGGAGTTTGTGATTTTGCCCTTGTCCTGTTTCCTCAAAAGCATGTGATTGTTCTCCTTTTTGCCTTTGAAGTATGTGATCTTGTGACCTACTCCCTGTTCTTGCACCCCCTCCCCTTTTGAAATCCTTAATAAAACTTGCTGGTTTTGTGGCTCAGGTGGGCACCACGGTCCACCGATATGTGATGTCACCCCTGGAGGCCCAGCTGTAAAATTCCTCTTTGTATGCTTTCTCTTTATTTCTCAGCCAGCTAACACTTACGGAAAATAGAAATAACCTACATTGAAACACTGATACTAAAACTCAAATGGAAGCACTGATTCATTCAAAGTTACATAATCTACATCAGTAACATAATTTTACCTATTAGTGACGTCAGTATAGCTCCAGTACATGAGGCAAGCATTTGTTGAAGAGGTGTCACTTTGATAATCTCTTGTCCTCTTGTTTCGGGATCCATATTTTTAACTAATTAAATACAAACCTGTTAAAGAAAAAGAAAATATAAAATTAGAGCACGTCCTCTGATACTTCAAAAATGATAATGTCCTTCAGCTAAGCTGGGTGAGCAGCATCACATTAGTAAGACAACTAAGAGAGAATTAACCAAACAGATACAGACCACATAATAGAATGAAAGCAGTTGACCCGTAAGTCTCAGAGTCAGTGAACTTAGCCTCATAAACACTACTAAGAAATCCTCCCCAGTAGAGTACAGAGGTATCAGCAAATACAGCCCTTTATTATACACCAGTAGTTGTTGTACAGATGTAAAATAAAAACACATGACCTTAATAAGTTTTATCTTACAAAATTTAAGGAGAAAAGCGACATAAAACATAAAAAAGTCTTAAAAGTCAGATAATACAAAACAGTATAAAAATAACTTATGAACTTACTATTCAAAAATAATCACTGGCCAGGCACGGTGGCTCACGCCTGTAACTCCAGCAATTTGGGAAGTCGAGGCGGGCCGATCATAAGGTCGGGAGATCAAGACCAACCTGGCTAACATGGTGAAATCCCATCTCTACTAAAAATACAAAAACTTAGCTGGGCGTCTGTAGTACCAGCTATTCGGGAGGCTGAGGCAGAAGAATGGCGTGAACCTGGGAGGCAGAGCTTGCAGTGAGCCAAGATCGTGACACTGCACTCCAGCCTGGGCGACAGAGCAAGACTCCGTCTCAAAAAAATAATAATAATAATCACCAGCAACATTAATGTCATCTTTCCAAATGTCTACGCACATACACACATATATATGTATATGTCTATACACACACATTATATCTAACTAAATACTGTGTATTAATCAAACACACGTACACTTATGTGTCTGTGTACATACAGCTTTTCTGAAAAACAGGTTAATACTATTTTGCTTGCCTAGTAGCCTACTTTAACAAAAATATATTATAGACATTGTGTCAATAAAAACAGATTTACATTTATATTGCTTGCACAGTAGTTAATTATATATAATCAGTTTCAGATTGTTAGATACCAGGTTGTTGCCAATTTCCAAACCGTAAAATATTCTGCTATAATATTCTTATACATACATATATATTTTTGTAACCTTCCTACAATTACTCTAGGAAAAAAAGTAAGATTGATGGGATAAGCTATTTTAAAACTTGATACACGGCCAGGTGTGGTGGCTCACACCTGTAATCCCAGCACTTTGGGAGGCCAAGGCAGGTGGATCACCTGAGGTAGGGAGTTCGAGACCAGCCTGGCCAACATGGTGAAACCAAGTCTCTACTAAAATTACAAAACATTAGCCAGGCATGGTGGTGCAAACCTGTAGTCCCAGCTACTTGGGGAACTGAGGCATGAGAATCCTTTAACCCAGGAGGCAGAAGTTGCAGTGAGCCAAGATCACATTACTGCACTCCAGCCTAGGTGACAGGAGACTCCGTGTCAAAAACAAAACAACAACAACAACAAAAAAACTTCATACAAATTGCCATGATGCTTTCCAGAAAGCTTGGATCAATTTATACTTCTACTGGCAATATAAGAGTTCCTACTTATGCATGACTTATCAAATTCTCTGTCAAATTATGTATCATTTTTTTCTGAACTATTCAGAAGTAGGCTGCATACACCATGTCCCTTCACCATAAATATGTCAAAATATTATCTTATAAAATCACAATACAATTATCAAATTCAGAAAACAATTTTGAACAGTACTCTACAGTTCATATTCCAATTTTGTCAATAATATCAATAATGTCTTTTATAAAAATAAATGGTAATTTTATTGTTTCTTTAGACTTTTATTATCTACCTACCTGGTTTGAGTCTTTTCTTCAACTCTATGCTCCAATATTGTACTGTCTGTAACATCAGTAGCCAAAAACCTATAATTAAAAGAAAGGAATTGTCTTATCTTTTCACCCAGGAAAAGGATAATAAATCTAAAAGAAAGAAGTACATAAAACTTCAATACAAAACCAACAAATATTCATTAAAGGCTTTCTACTAATTGCTCTGAGGAATATAAAGAGCACTCCATAAAGGCAAGCATTAGTTATAGAAGCATTTTCACAAAAACCTCATGTTATTCTAGTTAATATACTCTGCTTTAAAAACAAATAAGCAAACGACTCCAGAGCCCAAACCCAGTAATCAATCTTACCATCATTTACAGTAGAACAACCAGATTTTTGTAATTTTAATTTTGTAACACAAAATTAAAGGTCCAGCATCATCTATGAAGGTTTTTCTTTGGGAGGGGAGTGTAAGAGGGGGAACCTCTAATCTGAATTGAAACAAGCAACAAGCTTTAGATGTAACTTCCAAGTCACAGGAAATTCAGCAACTAGTGTAACAAAGTAATGGATGCCACATAACAGTAGAAGTTGTACTCTTTTAGCTTACAGGACTATTGTCTTGATTTCTCCAAGTCAAAGGTGGGAAAAAAGGTGGCAGGGGAGATTAAAGGAATCTTGAAAGAGTCAACCACCAAAAGAACCCTGGTTGAAACAAATTTTTCCAGTTTGAAGGTAACTAGTGATATCTGAACATGGTCTGGTATTAGATAATACTAATTTGATATTAGATAATATTTCAGAAATCTTGTTTATTTTGTATGTAGAAATAATCTTTTAAGAGATTCATTCTAAATTATTAAGGACCATAATGTTCTAATAGCTGTAGTTTACAAAACTTCAAAAACATAAATATACTAAAATGTTAATGATTTGGTAAATCTACGTAAACATATATCATAAATATTTCATTGTTCTGTATTTTTCTGTATATGTGAAAATATGTATAATAAAAATATTTTAGTTCCCGAAACTTATGCAGAATCTTCAAGTCTAGGGTACATTATATTTGTAACATTCATTTAAATGAGCTCCTTTAAGTGGAAAAATAATGTACGTATGTAGAATACAGGTATACTTCTCCTCCAGAATGGTAAAACGGCCCACAGTACTTTATTGTTTGACACTGATGCTAGCAAGGTTGACAACTTGAATATGTGCACGTGAAAGTAAATCCAGAAAACTTTATTACGTTTTTAGCCATTATAATGTAAGGAAACAAGTCAGAAATTTAGATACAACTCTTTAGAATAGTTAATGAAATTGTTTCATAACATATATACTATTTTAGAAAAATAAGTTACATCAATTATCTCCTAAAATCATGTTACCTAATTATAATGAGAACTGAAAAATGAGTCTCCTTTTCAATTTATTACAAAAATAATGAAAAAAATGCAAAACTCTACTCCCAGAGACTTGGGAGTACACATAGAAAATGTGAGAAGTGATTATCAGTGAACTACCTAGAACTCATAATGTATTCAACATTGCTTTAAACTCCCTACAGTTTTACCAACCTACTTATCTTTTTTCTTTGCCACTTTCTATTCTCCTATGTGCAGACACTGTCCCTTTTTCAGGGAGGACACATTCTAGTGGGATAAATCACTCTAACAAAGTATCTCTTGGCTTTCCTATAACAGTAGAACATCTCATCAACAAACGTTCTGCAAGAACAGTTTTCCTCCCTCAACTCCCTGCAAAATTCCTCTTTTCTATACCTTTTCTGCTTCTGTATGCTACTGAAGTAACCATTAATAATTTATTCTAACTAGCCAACGTGGTCTTCAAGTGTAAATGGGAAGCATTCTCCAACATGAAAAACCCATGAGCCCTTCTTAAGAAACATGTTACTTAATAACAAAATTCACTTAACCAAGAGATTAATGCTGAACATTTAGTAAAAGGATTAAAGTAACTTACATTTAAGCTAGAAGACAGAAAAGTATCTCCTCAGTATCACCAGAATTTTTAATTTTTTCAAAACTAATATGTGTTAAATGCTATCTTATAATCTTGATTTACCTTCTGCATTAGTCTGTTTTCACACTACTGATAAAGACATACCCAAGACTGGGCAATTAACAAATAAAATAGTTTTAACAAACTCACAGTTTCACATGCCAGGGGAGGCCTCACAATCATGGCAGAAGGTAAAAGGCACATCTCACACGGCGGCAGAGAAGGTAAGAGAATTTGTGCAGGGGAACTCCCCTTTATAAAACTATCAGATCTCATGAGAAATATTCACTATCACAAGAATAGAACGGGAAAGGCTCACCCCCATGATTCAATTACCTCCCACCAGGTCTCTCCCACAACATGTAGGGACTGTGGCAACTACAATTCAAGATGAGATCTGGGTGGGGATACAGCAAAACTGTATCACCTTCCCCTGGCCAATAAAGATGCTTAACATTTCTTCATATTTTTATCAGTAGTATACATTGCCTCTTCTGTAGTATGTCCATTTACATCTTTTACCTACTTTGATGTTAAGGCATGTATACTTTCCTTACTGTTTTGAGGAATCCTTTATTCCATTTAAAAAAAGAATACTCAGGAATGCATGATATGGTTTGGTTGTCTCTCCACCCAAATCTCATCTTAAATTGTAGTTTCCCTAAATCCCCGTGTCATGAGAGGGAACAAGTGAGAGTTAATTTAATCATGATGTTCTTGTGATAGTGAGTTCTCACAAGATCTGATGGTTTTATAAGGGACTTTTCCCCCTTTTGTTTGGCACTTCTCCTTGCTGCCACCATGTGAAGAAGGACATATATGCTTCCTCTTCTACTATAAGTTTACTGATGCCTCCCCAGCCACACTGAACTGTGAGTAAATTAAACCACTTTCCTTTATAAATGACCCAGTTTCAGGTATGTCTTTATTAGCAGTGTGAGAATGCACTAATACATTTATTTATTTTTATTGATACATACTAGATGTACATGTTTTGGGAGTACATATGATAATCTAATATATTAATATAGTCTGTCAAGATCAAATCAGGGTAATTGGGATATCCATCACTTTAAACATTTATCTTTTACTTATGTTAGGAACATTCGAATTATTATCTTCCAGTTATTTTGAAATGTGTAACAGATTATTAACTATGCTTACTCTACCAATTGATCAAACACCAGGTCTTATTTCTTCTATCTAACTGAAATTTGTACTCATTCATCAACTTCTCTTCCCAGTTTCCTTCCCCAAAACCTTCCTGGCCTCTGGTAATTACCAATCTACTTTTAATCTTCATGAGATCCACTTTTTTAGCTCCACATATGACTAAGAACATGTGATATTCGTCTTTCTCTCTCTGGCTTATTTCAATTAACATAAAGATTTCTAGGACTTCCAGGTTCATCCACGTTGTCACAAGTGACAGAATTTCATTCTCTTTTTACAAATGTTCTGTAAATGTCAGTTAGGCCTGTGTAGTTTAACTCCAGTGTTTCCTTGTTGGTATTATGTCTGAATGATCTGTCCATTACTGAGTGTGTTACTGAAGCTCCCCACTAATACTGAATTGCAGTCTCTCTCTCCCTTTACGACTATTTAAAAAATTTAATTGATATGTACTAAGTGCACCTATATTCAAGGTGGATATGATAATGTAATACATTCATATAATTTATAAAGTCAAATCAGTGTAATTGGGATATCCAGCACCTTAAATGTTATTTATGTTAGAAACATGTGAATTATTCTCTTCTAGCTATTTTGAAATACACAACAGATTAATGTAAACTATATCCACCATAGTCGTCTATCAAAAAAATGTGGTCTTCTTTTACCAAACTGTTCACTTTAGATCTATTAATGTTTGCTTTATATATTGGGGTGTTCCCGCAATGGTTACATAAATATTTATAATTGTTGTATCATCTTGCTTAATTGACCCCTTTATCATTTTATAGTGACTTTGTCTCTTTTTACAGTCTTTGACTAGTAGTCTATTTTACGTAAGCACAGCTACTCCAGATTCTTTTTGGTTTCCACTTGCATAAATGAAATACCTTTCTCCATCCTTTCATTTTCAAATTGTGTCTTTATAGATTAAGTGGGTTTTTTGTAGACAGTATATGGTAGGGTCTTGGTTTTCTTAATCCATTTAGCCATTTTGTGTCTTTAAACTGAGAACTGAATCTATTTTTATTCTGTATTAGTACTAACAACTTACCACTGCCATTTTGTTTCTTTAACGGCTGTTTTCTAACTTGTCTCCTCTTCTTTTCTCCCATTCTTACTGTTTTCCTCATGGCTAAGTGATTTTCTTTGTTAGCATGTTTTGATTTGTTGATTTTTTCTTTTCTTTCTTTCTTTCTTTTTTTTTTTGAGACAAGGTCCTGCTCTGGTGCCCAAGCTGGAGTGCAGTGGCAGGATCACAGCTAACTGCAACCTCAAGCTGCTGGGCTCAGGCAATCCTACTGCCTTAGCCTCTTGAAGAGCTAGGGGAATATAGCCATGAGCCACCACTACCGGTCTAACGCATTGCTTTTTATTTTTAGTTTATCTACAATAATTTTGCATTGTGGTTAACATGAATTTTAAAATCATCTTGTAAATACATTATTTTAAAAAATGAAAACTTATTTTAGATAAAAAAAAAAAACAAAAAGAAAACTAAAAAAAAAAAAAGCTCTACACTTTAATCACATCCTGCACACATTTTGACTTTTTGTCTTAATGTACATATTCTTATATTCTTTATCTCTCAACAGGCTGCAGTAGCTATTACAGTTTTTGATAGATTTTTCTCTTATGCTTCATACTAGAGTTATGAGTGAATTGCACACCACAATTTCAGCATTAGAATATTCTTGGGAGGCCAGGTGCAGTGGCTGAAGCTTGTAATCCCAGCACTTTGGGAGGCCAAGGCAGGCGGATCACTTAAGGCCACAAGTTCGAGACCTGCCTGGCCAAGAGGACGAAACCCCCAACTCTGTTAATACAAATAAAAATTAGCAAGGTGCACTGGTGCATGCCTGTAGTTCCAGCTACTCAGCAGGCTGAGGCAGGAGAACTGCTTGAACCCGGGAGGCAGAGGTTGCAGTGACCTGAAATCACGCCACTGCACTCCAGTTTGGGCAACACAGTGAGACTCCGTCTCGGGGGAAAAAAAAAAAAGAATATTCTTGGAATCTATGCACAGCGGTTCATGCCTGTAATCCCAGCAGTTTGGAATGTCAAGGCAGGTGGATTTCTTGAGCCCAGGAGTTCAAGATCAACATGGGCAACATGGTGAAACCCCATCTCTACAAAAAATACAGAAATCAGTCAGGTGTGGTGGCACATGTCTGTAGTTCCAGCTACTTGGGAGGCAGAGGTGGGACGATCGCTTAAGCCCACAAAGCAGAGGTTTCAGTGAGCTGAGATCATGCCACTGCACTCCAGCCTGGGCGATAGAACAAAACCCTAAGGGAAAAAAAAAAAGAATGAATATTAATGGTCTGTGTACTTACTTTAACTGGCCAGTTTTGCACCTTAAAATGTTTTCTTTTCGCACATGTTTTTTCCTTCTAGATTGAAGAATTCCCTTTAGAGTTTCTTGAAAAATGGGTACGATAGTGGTGAATTCTCCTAGCTTTTGTCTAAGACTTTACCTGGCCTTCATATTTCAAGGATATATTTGCTGGATACAGTATTCTTGGATGGCAGATTTTTTTTCATTCAGCCATTTAAAAATGTCATCTAACTCCTTCCTGGCCTGTATGGCTTCTGTTGAGAAGTCTGTTGCCAGACGAATTGTAGTTTGTTTACATGTTATTTGGTTCTTTTATTTTGCTGCTTTTAGAATCCTTTATTTATCCTTTCCCTTTTAGAGTTTGATTATTATATGCTGTGGAATAGTTTCTGGGGTGCCAGCTGAGTTGGTCTCACCTGTGTGAGACACTCATGGGAAGCCATGGGCGGGCTTCTGAGGAGAAATGTCTCCTTGTTGCCTTCATGTCTTTATGTCCTGAGAGCATAACCTCTCAGTGGCATTCCACAGGTTGCTCAGGGAGGTAACATTCCCTTGAAAGAGGGGAGTATAATCAAACATCTCAGCTCCTCCTGAAACCCACTCCTGATAAGTTCAAGATCTTAAGTAGTTTAGACACACACCTTTGCTCAAGGAAATTCACAGAAACCACCACTGCTATACATCTGATTGAATGACTCAGGAGTTCCTTCACTGATGCTTCTCCTCATCCCTTCCTCCCTCTCCCATCTGCCTAAGAACAAAGAGCCTGTAAACCAATAAACTGGGTGGAGCCCAAGAGCTCTGGTCTGTGAGCAAGCCTCCAATGCTCTGGTCCCCTGGACCCGCCTTTTAAACATTTATTCTTTCTCTAACTCCTTTGTCTCCACTAGACTCGGGGTACCCATTGGGTGGTGTGAGGCTAGTTTCCCCAACATATGCCTTAGGGAAATCTTATTTGGATCAAATCTGTTTGTTGTTCTCAGACCTTCCTATAACTGGATATTTATATCTTTCTCAAGTTTGGGATCGTTTTCTGTTATTATTTCTTTGAATATGTTTTCTACCTCAACTCCCTCTTGAACACCAATAATTCTTAGATTTGGTCTTTTGAAGTAATTTTCTGTATCTTGTAGGTAATCTTCACTCCTTTTCATTCTTTTTATTCTCCTCTGTGTGTTTTCAAATAGCCTGTCCTTTAGCTCACCGATTCTTTTCTCTGCTTGATCCATTCTGCTGTTCACAGTATCTAATCAAATGTTTAGTTGACAAGTATTGCTGAGTTCCAGATTTCATTTTTAAAAACAATTTCAATCTGTTTAATTTCTTTGATAAAATTCTGATTTTTTTTGTTTTATCCTGGAGATCAGAGTTTACTTAAAACTGCTATTTTAAATCCTTGGTCACAGAGCTCACGTACTGTGTCTCATTAGGATCAGTCATTGGAGTTTTGCTGTCTTTTTGGGGAGGTCACTATTCCCTATTTGTTATTTCCTATAGATTTATGTCCATATCTTTGCAATGAATAATTCATTTATTCCAGTCTTCTTGGTCTGGCTTTAGTGTTCACTGGGCATGTTTGCTTAAGACACTCTTCGTAATTTACCTGTTGAATATTGTTTCCCACTAGGTCACTGCCTCCTTTTTGGTACTAGATAGCACCTTAAGCACAGGATTGCCTCAGCTTTAGTAAGTAATATAAATGCTGCCTGTCCTGAATGGGTGAAATCACAAAGAATACATCACAGCAGTGTGAGAAGGATGGTTAGGTGTTCCTGCCTAGGGGACCTGTGGAACATTCCTCTTACAGTATGGTGCTGCGGAACAGCCACTGTGATCTGGCATCTCCTTTGGTTGAGTTATAGAGCAGAATTTGCAATGTCAGGGACGGTGTTATCACCTCCCCACCTTTTACTCTGCCTGTCCTTAGCAATATTTCTATCTTCAGGCACCACCAATGCTTCCAATGAGTTGAGGGAGGAAGAATTCTCCTGAGAGGGAACCCGAAATTATAGGGAAGCTGACTGTTCACCTCAATCTCACAACTTCCAGCATAGAAACCATGAATTGAAGGGAACGATTCTGTGCACTTGGTGCCAGGAAGACTCAGAGGAAAAGTATCAGAGATACTTTTCCACAGAGCTTTTCTTGTTTAGGAAAACTCTCAAACCGTGTTTTCCTCTGCTCTCACACCAGAAAATCAAGAAAGAATTATCTGACCAAATGTTTGGGGGTGAGGAGTTCCCCCTACCTGTACGCAGTGGGCCCTGCCAGCTGGATATCCTCCAATTTAATTCTGACGCTACCTACCTAGAAATAAGAGTCTAATCCCACAGGTTGAGGGCTGACTCCAAGACTGCCTCCCAATTTCAGTCACAAGTCCACGCCTCCAGAACTTCTAACTAATCAGATTTGAGTTGGGGTTCCCACAACTCACTCTTTGGGTTTGAACAATTTGCTAGAGTGGCTCACAGAACTCAGCAAAGCAGGTTTTCTGATTCCTTATAAATGATATTGCAAAGGAAACAGATGAAGAGATGCATAGGGAAAGGTATAGGGGAAGGAGGTGGTGCTTTAATTTCTTCCCTGGGCATGCCACGCTGCAGGAACCTCAACATATTCAGCTATCCAGAAGCTCTCTGAACCCTGTCCTCTCGGGTTTTTATGAAGGCTTCATGATATAGGCCTAGTTAATTAAACCACTGGTCATTAGTGAACAACCTGACCTTCAGCTCTTCTCCTCTCCCCGAAGGTTTCAGGGTATGGCTATAAATCCCAAACTTCTAATCATGCCTTCATTTTTCTGGTGACCAGCCGTACCCTAAAGCTATCAGTCAGTATTAGCATACAAAAATATAGGACTTTGGAGATTCTAAGGATTTTAGGAGTTGTACATCAGGAAATGGAGATGAAGGCCAAATATATATATATGTGTATATTTCACAATATCAGACCATCTGCTTGGAGTTTTTTTCATTTATCTGTGGCTCTGAAAGCTGTCTCATCCTATTTGAGTTCTGGGATATTGCTGGTGGTAATCCTGGCACTGTATATTTGTTTTCAGTTTTCTGTTAAAGAGAATGAAGCCAACTTACTTCTACACCACCATTTTGGAATTGAAAACTCTCCCCTTTAACTGGGTATGGTGGCTCATGCCTATATTCTTAGCACTTTGGGGGGCCAAGAGAGGCAAATTGCTTGACCTCGGGAATTTCAGACCACCCTGGGCAATGTGGTGAAACGCTATCTCTAGGAAAAAAAGACAAAAAATGAGCTAGGTGTAGTTGTTTGCACCTGTAGTCCCAGCTACATGGGGGGCTGAGATGGAAGGATCACTTGAGCCCAGGAAGTCAAGGCTGCAGTGAGCCAGTATCATGCCACTGCACGCCAGTCTGGGTGTCAAAGTTACAAAGGGAGACCCTGTTCAAAAAAATAAATAAATAAATAAAAATCTCTCCCCTTTATTCTATTACAGTTTGTTCCCCTTTATTTTCTGGTTTATTTCACTCACTAATTATTCTGAAACTCATTCATTTTATTACATGCATTGATACTTGGTTCCTTTCCACTGCTGAATACTATTCCATTATATAAATATACTACAATTTATCCATTTATCTGTTGATGAAAATCTGGGTTGTTTCAAGTTGGGGGTTATTACAAATAAAGCAACTATGATTATCTGTTTAAATCTTGAGTAAATACATAAGTAGAATAGCTGGATCAAATGGTACATGTATGTTTAACATTTAAAGAATTCGGAAAATGTTTTCTAAAGCAGTTGTACCATTCTATGCACCCACCAGCACTATATGCAAGTTCCAGTTGCTTCACATCCTTAACAACACTTGGTATGGTCAGTTTTAACATTTTATTCCCTTGAATAGATGAATCGTGAAATCTCATTGTGGTATTTGGATTTTTCTAAGGAATTGTTACGCTATGCATCTTTTCATGTCTTTAGTTCCCATATAATATATCTTCTTTGGAGAAACAGCTATTTAGATCCTTCGGTAATTTTTAAATTGGGTCATTTTCTTAAAATTAAGTTATAATTCTTTATATTTTTTGGATACTAGATCCTTACCAGATATATAACACACAGAATAGCTTATTTTGTGAGCTGTCTTTTCACATTCTTCATAGTGTTCTTCAACATACAAAAGTTTTAGGTTTAGACAAAGCTCAATTTGCCTATTTTTTCCGTTGGCCTTCTGAAGTGAAGGACAAAAGTGATAAAATGTCACTTTCAAGATTAACTTAGAAAAGACTGTGATGTCCACTAAAGCAGATTCTGCTTTCTTCATTAGCTTTATCTGATGATGACAGGGACAAGAGGCAGATAACTTCTGGGCAGAAGAGGGCGGATCCCCAGTGAGGACCCCACCCTCAAGACTGGAACTACAGCCCAAAGTGAAAATTTACATCCCTGTTTTCCCACTTGAATGTTGCCTTTTCCAAAACTACCTATGGCTTGCCCCACCCCCATCCTGTGCCCATATAAACCCCAGGCTCAGTCAGCGAGGGAAAAGCAGCAAAGCTGGATGTCTGAGAGAAGCAGCTTAACTTTTGAGTGACAGCTTGCCAGCGTAGCTTTGGAGATGATTCTAGCTGGGGACGGCCAGACCTCAGGGCAAGATTACCTTCCTGCTCCAACCCCTTTTCAGCTCCCCTTCCTGCTGAGAGCCACTTTCATCAGCATTTACCATATTCAAGTCATTCGTGTGACCTCATTCCTCCTGAATGCCAGACAAGAAATCATGAGCCACACAGGAGCGTGTAAAAGGCCGTCATACTGACCCTCCTAAGCTGCTAACACTTAAGCTGTCTATGGATGGCAAAGCTGAAAGGGCACTGTATCATTTCCTCTGGGGCTTCAGGGGTCACAGGCACGGGGCGGTACAGAGTTTGCTCTTGCTGGCGCCCAAAAGCACTCACCCCAGCTCCTGCACCCGCTCACCTGCACTCCCCATCACATGAGGGGTGGAACAGCGAGTGAGTAAAGTTTGCCCCTGCCAGTGCTCATGCACTCCAGTTCCCATGCATGAAGAGGTCAGGGAAATACCCTGATTCAATGATACAAAGTACCATGCTGTGAACTGCCCTACGTAGAGGCCCATCTGGGCAACAAAAACAGCCTCCAGATAATAGCATTGAATTGAGGCCCTTCATACCAACAAGTCAAAGGAAAGTGAATCTTGCCAACAACCACTAGTGAGCTTGAAATTAGATCCCTCTCTGGTTGGAGCCTTGAGATAAATGCAACCTCAGCCAACACCTTCATTATACTGTCCTGAGAGATCCTGAGCTTACTTAACTAAGCTGCATCCAGATTCCTAACACACAAAAACTGTGAAATAATAAAGATTAGTTATTTTAAGTTAACTACATTTTGGAATAATTTGTTATACAGCAACAGAAAGTATCTATTGAGATGAACATACAGTTTTTCCTTTTTAGTCTGGTTATATGGTGATTTACACTGCTTTGACTCCTGGAATAAACCTCCATTTACTCATGATGTTTTATCCTTTCTATAAAGAACTGATTTTCATTTATTAAATTTTTGCTAAGAATTTAACCATCTATGTTTATTAGGGATGCTGATCCATAATTTTTTGTATCATCTTTGCCTTTCTTACACCATGTGAAGAGAATTCACCAGTGAAGCTATCCGGGCCTGGAGTTTTCTTTAGTAGATATAAGAACATTCAGGCTTTCTCTTCTTCTGTAAGCTTTGACAGTTGGTATATCTCAAGTAATTTGTCCATTTCATTTAAGTTGTTAAATTTATCAGCATAGGGTTGTTTGTAATATTGTTTTGTTGTCATTTTAACATCCATTGGTTCTGTAGTTGTGTACCTTTCACTAATTTATTAAAGATCTTAATAAATGAACAAATATACCATTTCATACACTGGAAGAATAAATGCTATAAAGATATAAATTCTTCCAAATTTATAGATTCACAGGAATTGTAACCAAAATTCCAAATCTTCTTACTTTTGTGGGTTTGACAAACTATTTTCCAAAACTTACATGGAAGTAGAAAATGGCAAGAATTACCTAAAGTTTTGAGATGCAGTTAAAGCGGCATTTACAATGAAATTTACAGTATTACATGCTTGTATTAGAGAAAGCCTAAAATTAATGACCTAAGCATCTTCCCAAAGAAACTAAAAAAAGAGCAAATTAGAACCAAAAGAAGAAGAAAGAAATGAAAATAAAACAGAAATCAGTAAAATTGAAAGCTGAAAAACAATAGGAAAAAAAAAAAGCTGGTCCCTTGAGGCAAATAATAATAATAATAATAAACGTCCAGTCAGATAACAGAGGAAGAAGAAAACCTTTGACAACATCCCACATCCACCATGACTGAAAGGCTTCCACAAGCCTTTCAATCCGTTCAATGAAAGGGAGATTGCTCAGTTTGATAAGAACCATTTACTACTCTCATCATTTCTATTCAACAAAGTACTGAAGAATTTAGCCAGTACAACAAAGCAAGATAAAGAAATTAAATGCGGCTGGGCGCAGTGGCTCACGCTTGTAATCCTAGCACTTTGGGAGGACGAGGTCAGGAGTTCAAGAGCAGCCTGGCCAACACAATGAAATGTTGTCTCTACTAAAAATATAAAAATTAGCTGGGTGTGGTGGCAGTCACCTGTAATCTCAGCTACTCAGCAGCCTGAAGCAGGAAAACCGCTTGAACCCAGGAGGTGGAGGTTGCAGTGAGCCCAGATCACATCACTGAATTCCAGCCCGGGTGACAGAGCTAGACTCCGTCTCAAATAAAAAAAAAAGAAATTAAATGCATACAAATTGGAAAGAATGCAGTGTCTAGTCACAGACAAAATGCAGAAAAACACTAAGAACCTACACAATTTAAAATGCCACTTAGAAGTAATAACTTAGTTTAGAAGAACTGCAAGATAAGTTAATATAGAAAATCATATACCTATATATTAGCAACAAAGTTATTTGAAACGTGTCAGACAACTCCAAAAATGTGAAATACTTAGGTATAAATCTATACAGTATGTACAAGCTTTGTATGCTGAGAATTAAAAGACACTAATAAATCAAAGAAGCCCTAAGTGAGAAATATTCCATATTCATAGATCGCAAGACTCAAAATTATAAGGTCATCTGTTCTGCCCCAACAGATATACAGACTTATAGCAATTCTGAATAAAACCCTAGCACAACACTTCATAGAAATCGACAAGTTGATTCTAAAATTTATATAGAAAGACAAAAAAACCAGAATAACCAAAATGATTTTGAAAAAGAGTAACAAAGTTGGAAGCTTCACACTACCTGATTTCCTGACTTAATGTAAAGCTACAGTAGTTAAGATACTGCAGTAATGAAGAAAGAAGAGGCATATTGACCAATGTAATGGAACAGAGGGTTAAAAAAAATACACCCACATATATATGATCAAATTATTTGTGACTATAGCAGAAAGACCATTACATAGAGAAGGAATAGTCTTTTTCAATAAATTGTACTGGAATAATTAGATGTAAAAAGAATCTCCATCTATAACATCATACTTGATACAAAAGCTAACTCAAAATGGATGTAGACCTAACTGTAAAACTTCTAAGTACAAGTATAAAACTTTAACAAGTTAACATAGGTATGTTTATGACCTTGGATTAAATAAAATTTCTTAGATATTACACCAAAGGCATAATTCACAAAAGAAAAAGAGGATAAATTATGTATCATCAAATTTAAGAACTCTGTCTTTGAAAGATACTGGTAAGAAAATTTAAAACAAACAAAAAACAAGCCATAGACTGGAACAAAAATTTCACATATCACATATCTGATAAAGGACTTACATCCATAATACAAAAATAACTCTCAAAACTCAATAATAAGAAAATGAATAACCCAATTTTGTGTGTGTTTGTGTGTGTGTGTGTGTGTGTGTGTGTGTGAGGAAAGAGAGTGAGAGAGAGAGAGAGAGAGTCTTGCTCTGCCACCCAGGTTGGAGTATGGTGCTGCAATCTCGGCTCACAGGAACCTCCACTTCCTGGGTTCAAGTGATTATCCTGCCTTAGCTTCCTGAGTAGCTGGGATTACAGGCACCCACCATCACACCTGGCTAATTTTTGTATTTGTAGGAGAGACGAGGTTTCGCCATGTTGGCCAGGCTGATCCGAACTCCTGACCTCCAGTGATCCACCTGCCTTGACCTCCCAAAATGCTGGGATTATAGACACAAGTCACCACACCTGGCCAAATAATCCATTTTTTAAAATAGGCAAAGATATACCAAACAAGAATATGAAATGATGCTCCACATCATTCGTCATCATGGAAATCAAACTAAACCATAATAAGATACCACTACATAATTACTAGAATGGCTTTAAAAAATGTTGATGATACAAGTGTCAGCAAAGATGCAAAGCACCTAGACAACTTTCAAAAATTGTTAGTAGAAATGTAAAATATTGTAACTATTTTGGAAAACATATTGCCAGTGTCTTATATGTGTATAAGGCTGATCAAATAAGTAAACGTATAGTAAATAATAACAGCCAGGTTTCTCACTGTCACAGAATGAAGGTACAAATAAAGAAAACAAGAAAGCTAGAAGACACCCTGTCCTATGATGTTGGATTTGAATCAAAGCTATCATAACAAACTCATAGCTTTAAAATGCATATATACAAATAGACAAAAACAGAAATAATTACAAATGTATATAAATGCATGAGTTAGTATACACATAAATATTTCTAAGCTGTGCCTGCTGAAGAAGTATAGAACCAATGATACTCCAGTAGCAATAACTCAGTAGTAACAAATGTACCTATTATCCAGATCATAATCTTTAATTCTCCAATAAAAGGAACCAGGGATGCTTTTAGAAGTGGTTGTTCCTAGGAGTAGGGCAGGGAAAATACAAAATGAAACTGCCATAGTGCTAAAAAATAAGAAAATGATTTAAAAGGATGAGAATGCAGTGGTAAGAAGACACATTGAATGGCAAAGAAGCCAAACTGAAAGAGTTCCCAAAGGCCAAAGTTAGAAAACAAAACACAAAATAATTGTTCTGGATTATGACTAATGGCATAAAATAAATATCCATCAGTAGATATTGATATAAACAAACAATTGAATAAAGAGATGGAGACGAGTGATAGTTCTTTCTTACAAAAGCATTCCTATTAATGAATTCTTCGTTAATAAGGAATGAGGAAAGTAAAAAACTCACCATTAGAACATCAGGGTAATAAGCACTGTAATAACACAGTAATAAGAATCCACCAATAGATGCTAAAATTATTGAGGAGAAACAGGATATTTGCATAGTCTCAAAGTATCTTCCCTAAGATACTTATTAATTACAAATATAAAGATAGTACTTTAACAGTAGAAAAACTCTGCAAACAAACCAAGTGGTTAAGGTTAATATCATGGTTAATATCATCAATAATAAGAAATTTAAATATCATGTACACCCTGTCACAATGTATTAAGAAGATTTTTTGTGATATTCTTGCCAAAAATGCATACTCTCCATCTAATCATGAAGATACATCAGACAAAACCAAATTAAATGACATACTACAAAATAACTGACTAGTATTCTTCAAGGGCATGGTACACAAAGACTGAGGAATCATCACAAATTAAAGGCAGAAGAGACAAGAAACTAAGTACAATGTGGGATCCTGGAGTAGATTCTAGAATAGAAAAATAACAACAGTGGGAAAAACTCATAAAATACGAATAAAATTGGTAGTGTGGCTTAGGAAAAAGTCTTGTACCAATGTTAATTTCTTATTTTGATGTACTATAGTATGCAAAATGTTAACATTAAGAGAATAAAGTGAAAGAAAAGTGCTTAAATAGACTTATCATATAACACCCTCAATCCAATGTATTTACACAAGGAAAATGAGACATTTACATTTAAATAAAAACTTGTACACAAATAGTTGTAAGATCTTTCTTCATAAATTTCCCCAAACTAGAATCCACTCTACATCTCTCAACTGGGAAATGTGTAAACAAATTTTCATATGCATAAAATGGAACACTACTCAGTAATAAAAAGGAAGAAAGTACCGATATATCCAACAACAGGGATGAATCTCAAATAAATTATCCTATGTAAAAGAAACCTGACTCAAAAGGCATTATTTCATTTAACTGGCATTATTCCAAAGGCAAAATAATAAAACAGATTGGACTGCCAAGGGATTGGAAGTGGAGAAGAAGAGGAAAAGACTAACAGCCGTGGAGAAGTGACAGAACTGTTGTAAATCTTGATTCTGGTGATACTATGTTTGTCAAAACTCACAGGTATATGTACTAATAGGGGCAAGACTGATTATGTGAATATCACCTTTAAAAAGATAGCATTACAGGCCAGGCATGGTGGCTCACGCCTGTAATCTCAGCACTTTGGGAGGCCCATGCAGGTGATCATGAGGTCAGGAGTTCGAGACCAGCCTGACCAACATGGTGAAATCCCGTCTCTACTGAAAACACAAAAATTAGCCAGGTGTGGTGGCACGCACCTGTAATCACAGCTACTCAGGAGGCTGAGGCAGGAGAATCGCTTGAACCCGGGAGGCGGAGGTTGCAGGGAGCTGAGACCGCACCATTGCATTCCAGCCTGGGTGACGGAGACTCCGTCACCCAGGAGACTCCGTCTCAAAAAAAAAAAAAGATAACATTACAGCCTGGGCAACATAGGGACACCTGTCTCTGCCAAAAGTTTTTAAAAATTAGTCAGGCATGGTGATGCATGCCTGTAGCCCCAGGTACTCAGAAGGCTGAGGTAGGAGGATTGCTTGAGCCCAGGAGTTCAAGGCTGACTGTGCCAATGCACTCCAGCCTGGACAACAGAGTGAGACTCTGTCAAAAAAAAAAAAAGTAGCATTAAAAGAAGACAATGTAAACTGTGGTTTTTGCCATTACTTTTAACGGCATTACTTTTAATAAGCAGCCTGAATTCTCAAGGTGATTCCTGGTGCCAGAGGAGCAAAGTGAAGATTGTTCTGAGAGAATTGTTGTTGTCTATTTTTACTTCTCTGGTGGTTGCCTAAGGACCAGTGAAAGGGGCTTGCGCCTTTATTTCACTAAACTCAGAACTCCACAAGGCTATAAAGGCAACTACCCAAGGGATGTTTGTCAAAAACACTTAAAGGCAAATTTATCAGTTGTGGCCACCTGGAACAAGGGATAAAAATTGGTGAAAACAAAAGACACATAGAAGAGCTCGGGAGAAAAAGCTGGGCAATGAAGATGTTTTGTGAAATAAGCTCCCACAAATCTCTAGGTCTCTAGATGGCTACATCCATGTTTAGAAAGGAGCACATGCACCGAGAATACCCAAGAAGGCATTCAGCTCTAAACCCTGGTTGACCTCCAGGCTCTGCACAAACAGAAAGTAAAGGTTAAGGAAGAGATGTAAATAGCCCATCTGAATGTTGAAAATATTTCCACCCCCAACACACATACACACAGCCCACCACTTAAGACTGGGAGAGTTTTTTGTTTGTTTCAGCGGGGATTCCAGGCATTTAAGCAAATTTTCATCAAATCACTAGCTGACCAGTAAGCTAATGAAATAGAAACTTCACTAGTCACAAATGACAATGTATATGGACTTGACAAAATTAGTTATGAAAAGTCACTAAACAAACAACAGCAACCACAATAAGCAACAACAAATCCTGGAGAGACAAAGAATCTGGTTTCCAGAGTTGCTATATTGTATTTAAAACGTCCAGTTGTCAGTAAAAAATTATGAGGCATGCAAAGAAATGTGGCCCATACAAAGGGAAAATATAAAGTAATAGAAATTCTCTCTGAGGAACCCCAGAAACTGGATTTATAAGATCAAGGCTTTAAAACAATGATTTTAAATATACTCAAAGAGGAAAGGAAATCATATAAAAGAACTAAAGGAAATCATGAGAACAATGTCTCACAAAGAAGAGACTATTAATAAAGAAACAGAAATTACAAAAAAGTGACCGAAGAGAAATTCCAAAACTGAAAATTACAATAACTGAAATGAAAAATTCATTAGAGGATCCAACAGCAGACTTGAGCAGGCAGAAGAATCAACAAACTTGAAGACAGGTCTATTGAGATTATCCAATCTGAGGAACAGAAAGAGAAAAACAGAATCTAAGAGACTTGTGGGACATTATCAAGCAAACCAACATACACCTAATGAAAGTACCAGAAAGAAAAAAGTGAAAAGGCCAGAAAGAATAATGGCCAAAAACTTCCCAAATTTGATGAAAGAAATTAATCTATACATCCAAGAGGCTCAGCAAATCCCTAGTAGGAGAAACTCAGAGATAGAGTTTTCACAGGACACATTTAAATCAAATTGACAAAAGCCAAACAGACAAAGAGAATCCTGAAAGAAGCAATTCATCACATTAAAGGGATACTTGATAAGATTAACAGCTGATTTCACATGTAAAATCATGGAGGTCACAAGGCAGTGGATAACATGCAAAGTAATAAAAGAAAAAGACTGTCAAACAAGAATTCTATATTTAGCAAAATTATCCTTCAGAATTAAAAGAAAACACCCAAACTAACACATTTCTAGATAAAGAAAATCAGAGAATTTGTCACTGGCAGAGTTGCCCTACAACAAACACGAGGAGAAATCCTTCAAGCTAAAATGAAAGGCACTAGAGATTAACAGGGATTCATAGGAAGAAATAGAGTACACTAGCAAAAGTAACAAGTTAAGTAGTGATAAAAGGCATGTAAGTATATTTTTTTGTGTGTAAGTCCTTTTTGCTCCTGATATAAAAGGCAACTGCATAAAGCAATCAACAAACATTTGTTATGAGCATACAATATATAAAAATATAATGTATGACAACAATAGCACAAAGATGGGGAAAGGGAATGGAGATATACAATAACAAATTTTTATAAACTACTGAAATTATGTTGGCATTAATCTGAACTAGATTTTATAAACTAAGATGTTAATTGAAACCCCGCAAGCAACCATAAAATTTTACAATATATTCGAAGTAACAATGAAATTAAAATATACAATATCTATTTAAAATAAAAGGAGGCAGTAAAGAGTGAGTGAAACAAGCACAATATACATAGTACCCAACTTACAATGGTGCCACTTACTATTTTTCAACTTTATGATGGTGCAAAAGCAATATGCATTCAGTAGAAATCATACTTCGAGTATCCATACAACCATCCCATTTCTGTTTTTCACTTTCAGTACAGTATTCAATAAATTACATGAGATATTCAACAGTCTTTTATAAAACAGGCTTTATATTACACCATTTTGCCTAACTGTAGGCTACTGTAAGTGTTCTGAGCATGTTTAAGGTAGACTAGGATAAGCTACGATGCCTGGTAGATTAGGTAGATTAAGTGGATTTTTGACTTATGACGTTTTCAATTTATGATGGGTTTGCTGGGATGTAACCCCATCATAAATTGAGGAGCACCTGTATATAAATGAAATACAGAAAACAAGTAACAAAATGGCAGATGTAAATCCCACCTCAATAAATGTAAATATACAACTAAAAGGCAGAGGTTGGCAAAATCAATTTAAAAATAATAATCAAACTATATCTTGGCTACAAGAGATTAAAAAAAAAAAAAAAAAATGAGACAGAGCCTTGCTCTGTACACCCAAGCTGGAGTACAGTGGCATGATTATAGCCCACTGCTGTCTCAAACTCCTAAGCTCAAGCAATCCTCCTGCCTCAGTCTCCCAAGTAACTGGAATTACAGACACACCACCATGCTCAGCTACTTTTATTTTAAATTTTTACAAACAGGTCTCACTGTGTTGCCTACGCTGGTCTCAAACTCCTGGCCTCAAGAGATTATCCTGCCTCAGCTTCCTGAGAAGCTGGGATTACAGGAGTGAGCCACCACACCCAGCATGACACTTATATTTAAAGATACAAATAAGGTGAAAGTAAAAGAAAGAAACAATAAAGATAACAATGTAAGTAAATGTAAAAATCTGTAATTTTAGTACCTGAATTGTTAATGTATTTTTGGTTAGCAACATCACTTTTTTTCCCATATGATTTAAAATACAATTACATAAAATAGTAATTATACATCTAAATTGATTTATATCATTTATATCTATTTATATGTTATTTATAACAACAATATGTAATTTATCACAACATAAAGTGGATGGGGAGATGGAGGTATACAGGAGCAAAAGTTGTGTATACTATTGAAACCAAGCTGGTATTATTCTGAACTAAATTGTTATATATTTGATGTTAACTGCAATTCCAAGACTACCATTCAGAAAATACCTAAAATATGTATTTAAAAGAAATTATAACTATAAGGGAATCAAAATGGTACACCAGAAAACATCTATCACAAAAGAAGGTGATAATGAAGGAATGGAGGAATAAAATGATACGACATATAAAAAACAGCAAAATGGCAAAATACGCTCTCATGAGTAATTTCATTAAATAAAATAAACTCTCCAATTAAGAGGTAGAGACTAGAACAATGAATTTTAAAAGTACCCAACTATATGCTGTCTAAAAGAGACTTTAGACCCAAAGACACACATAGGCTGAATGTGAAAGTGGAAAAAGACATTCTATGAAAACGGTAATTATAAGAGAGCTAGAGTGGTAGTACTAGTATTAGACAAAACAGACTTTAAGACAAAAATTGTTACAAGAGCAAAGAAAGATGTTATGTGATGATACAAGCTGTCAATCTATCAAGAAAACATAAAAATTATAAACATATATACACCTAAAAATAGAGCCCCAAATATAAAAAGTGAAAGTGATAGAACTAGAGACAGATAGTTCAACAATAGTTGGAAACTTCATCCTCTCACTTTCAATAATGAATAGAACCAGAAAAAACATAAACAAGGAATCAGAAAGACTTGAACAACACTATAAACTAGTTAGACCTAACAGACATATATTGAACACCCCCCGCAAATAACACCAAAATACACATTCTTCTGAAGTGAACATGGATCATTCCTTAAGACAGATCATATGTTAGGCCACAAAATAATTGTTACTTAATAAAACTAAAATAATTTTATCATTTTTTGACCAAAATAAGAGAAACTGTAAAATCAATAATGAGAAAATGTGGAAAATTCTTGAATACATGGAACTGAATAATATACTCAACCAATGAGTCAAAGAAGAAATTACAATGGAAACTTGAAAATGTCTTCAGATGAAAGAAAATGAAAACACAACACACCAAAACCTAATGGACACACCAAAGCAGTGCTCAGAGGGAAATTCACAGTTATAAAAATCTACATTAAGAAATAAGAAAGATCTCTCAAATCAATAAACTAAACTTCTCCCTATAAAACTATCAAAAGAACAAACTAAATCCAAGGCATGTAAAAGGGAAAAAATACTACATATCAAAATGAAGATGAAAAGGAAAAAATACTATAAATCAAAATGAGGATGAAAAAGGAAAAAATACTATAAATAAAATGAGGATAAAAGAGAATA
>NW_016803701.1:1755813-1828470 GCF_001698545.2 Rhinopithecus bieti | reverse complement strand
GTTTTTTTTTTTTTGTATTTTTAGTAGAGACGGGGTTTCACCGTGTTAGCCAGGATGGTCTCGATCTCCTGACATCGTGATCCGCCCGTCTCAGCCTCCCAAAGTGCTGGGATTACAGGCTTGAGCCACCGCCCCTGGCCCTGTCTGCTTACTTCTAAATACACTTATTAGAAACCTGTTCTATCAAAAATCAAAATCTCCCCAAGAGAGAAAGGTCCAGGACCAGATGGTGTCACAGATAAATTCTATCAATATTTAAGAAAGAATTTACACCAAGCCTTCTTAAACTCTTCCAATAAATAAAGGAGGGAACACTTCCTAATTCATTTTATGAAGCCAATACAGCATTACTTTGATGTCAACGCCAAAGACCTCACAAGAAAACTAGCGACCACTAGCCCCTTTGTATGAAAGGTGCAAAAATTCTCAAGAAAATACCAGTAAACCAAATACAACCACGTATTAAAGCAAGTATATACCATGACCAAGTCAGATTTACCCCCGGGAATACAAGGATGGTTCAACACATTAAAATCAATCAACGAAATACACCATGTTAATTAAATGAAGGAAAAAAAATATCAACTCAATTGATGCAGAGAAAAATCTGACAAAATCCCGCACCCTTTCATGACACAAGTATGTGACAAAGTAGGAAAAGAAGGGAACTTCATCAACCTGATAAAGGACATCTATGAAAAAAACTCAAAAATAACATCATATTTAACAAAAGAAAGACTGAAAGCTTTTCCCTGAAGATCAGGAAAATAAAGAGTATGTCCATTCTCTCATCACTTTGATAACACATTATAACAGAATTCTAGCTGAGGCCAGCAGGCAATAAAAAGAAACAAAAGGCATCTAGATTTGAAAGAAAGAAGTAAAAGTATCTCTAATAGATGATTTGATTTTATATCTATAATACCCTAAAGAATCCACCAAAAATCTATTAAAGCTAATAAATACAGCAAAGTTGCAGAATACAAGATCAATATATAATAATCAATTGTATTTCTATACAAAGCAATAAACAATTTGAAAATGAAATTAACAAAACAGTTTCCTTTACAATAGCATCAAAAAGAATGAAATACTTAAGAATAAATGTAATCAAGGGGGTGTAAGTACTGTACAATGAAAATCACAAAACACTGTTCAAATTAAAGAAGACTTAAATAAATGGAAAGACACCTTGTGTTCATGAATTGGAAACATACTGTGTAGATGATAATACTCTACAAATTCAATGAAACTGTGACCAAATTTCCAACTACTTTTTTTGTGGAAATTGATAAGCTGACCCTAGAACTCATATGGAATATTAAGAGACCCTGAATAGCCAATCTTGAAAAAGAACAAATTTGTAGTACTAATACTTCCCAATTTCAAAATTTACTAAAAATCTACAGTAATTAAAATTGTGTAGTACTGACATAAGGAGAGACATATAGATCAACGGAATAGAACTGAAAGCCCAAAAACAAGCCTATACATCTACAGGCAACTAATTTTAACAAGGTTTTAAAACCTTTCCATGATAAAAAGAATAGTCTTTTCAACAGATAATGTTGGGAAAACTGGATATCCACATGCAGAAAAATGAAGGTGGACTCTCTACTCACATAATATACAGAAAATTATCTCAAAGTGGGTCAAGGACATAAATGTAGGCAAAGTACAGAATTCTCATAAGAATAAATCTGTATGACCCTGAATCTGGCAATAGTGCCCTAGATATGATACTAAAGGCACAGGCAACAAAAGAAAAATAAAATTAGATTTTATTTTTAAAAAAGTGTGTATCAAAGGACACTATCAAAAAATTGAAAAGACCAGGTATGGAAAAGAACAAAATTTTTGCAAATCATGTATCTGATAAGGGTCTAGTATTCAAAATATATAAAGAACTTAAAATTAAACAACAAGAACAACAAAAAAACCTTCAAAAAAAAGGGGCAAGGGACCTAATATTTAAAGAAGGTATACTGATGGCCAATAAGCACATAAAAAGGTATTCAACATCATCACTTACTGGGAATATGAAAATCAAAACCAGAAATAGATGCCACTGCACATCCACTAGGAAGGCGATAATTAAAAGTACAGAATATCACGTGTGTTGACAAGGATGTGGAGAAATGGGAACTCTTTTACACTGCTAATGAGAATGTAAAATGCTGCAGCCACATGGAAAACAGTTTGGCAGTTCCTCAAAATGTTAAACAGAATTATAATATAACCCGGAAATTCTCAGTAATAATTCTAGGTATATACCCCAGAGAACTGAAAACATAATAGTCTAACAAACATTTGCTTGTACACAAATGTTCAGAGATTATTATTCATAATAGCTAAAAATAAAAAGAAACCAAATGTTCAACTGATGAATAAACAAAATGTGATATATCTCTACAAGAGAATTTTATTCATCTCTAAAGAGTGAATAAAGACCTGATATATGCTACAAAATAGATAAGCCTTGAAAACATTATGCTCAATAAAAGACACAAAAAACCCCACATATTCTATTTCTATGTAATGTCCAGAATGGGCAAATCCATAGGGACAGAGAACAAAAGAGTGGTTGCCAGGGATTGAGGAGACAGGAGGAATGAGAATGAGTGCTTGATGCGTAAGAGGTTTCCTTTTCCTATGTTGAAAATATTCTGGAATTAGATAGTGGTGGTGATTGCACAACATTGTTAATATACCGGAAGCCACTGAATTCTACATTTCAAAATGGTTACAATGGCAAATTTTATGTTATATGAATTTTACCTGAATTTTAAAAACTGAAACTATATGAGATCCCAGTTCACACCTAGTGAATAACAACACTGTGCTTCATACATTACTGGAAGGAGAATCAAAAACGTCAATAGTTTCTCATACTGTTAAATATTACGTTACCACATGATTCAGCAATTCTAAAAGAAGTAAAAATACATTCCCAAAAAAACCTTGTGTACGAATGTTCATAGCAGCATTATCCATAACAGCCAGAAAAACAGAAACAAGCCAAGTGTCCATTAACAGGTGAATGGATAAACTGTGGTATATTCGCACAATGAACTACTACTCAGCAATAAAAAAGAATGAACTACTGATATATGTAAAGCATAAATGAATCACAAAAAGATTACATTATGAAAAATAATTACAACCCAAAACATACAAATTATATGATTCCATTTATATTATGCTGAAATACAGAGAAAACCATTCTATGATTATAAAAATCAGAAGACTGGTTACTTCTGGTGGGAGGAGGGAGACTGGAAAGAATGAGGCATCCTTCTGGGATGACAAAACGTTTTGTATTTTCATTTTAGTGGTAACTACATGGATATACATATTTATTAGAATACATAAATTCATATTTAGATATATAATGTTTAAAATGGCTGTACTTTATTGCATGTGGATTATAAATGTTTGAAATTTTATACAATAAGACTTCTACGAGCATAACAGTAAACAAGCTTCACTGGGCATAGCACATTGTTAGTGCTCAATCAAAACAGGACGAAAGCAGGAAATGAGGCAGGTAGGTAGATTATTTTATAGTCATGGCCAAGTATGTGTCTCATACCACCCTAAAGGAATTTATAATTTAGTTCAGTATGTAAGATATAACCTCTGAACTGGTTCATTATCTGTAACAGCTGATGGAGGTGCCAAGTAGCCTCTGAATTATGTTGCTTTGAGGCATCCATTACCATATATTCCCAAATTCTGAATCCTCCTGTCTTGCCTTTTTTTTTTTTTTTGGAGACAAGGCTTCACTCTGGACTATAGTGGTCAATCATAGCTCACTGCTGCCTAGACCCCTGGGCTCAAGTGATCCTCCCACCTCAGCCTCCTGAGTAGCTGGTACCACTGGTGTGCACTACTCTAACAGGGTTAATTTTCTCATTTTCTGTAGAGACAGGGTTTCCCTATGTTGCCCAGGCTGGTCTCAAACTCCTGGACTCAAGTGATCCTCCCACCACGGCCTCCAAAAGTGCTGGTATTACAGGCTTGAGCCACCTAGCCCGGCCTTTCCATTTTTGATCCTTCACCTAGGATGTGTTCATGGGCCTGATAATGCTGAATTTACCCTGGTTTCCC
The DNA here is from genome assembly GCF_001698545.2 of Rhinopithecus bieti. Lineage (NCBI taxonomy): Eukaryota > Metazoa > Chordata > Mammalia > Primates > Cercopithecidae > Rhinopithecus > Rhinopithecus bieti. Next base: position 1,824,360 of record NW_016803701.1, on the reverse strand, counting down.
AGCCCACATTCGCCTGAGACATTAACTTCAGTGCCACAGTCACTAACCAATCCTATCCTTGCATACACTTAGCCTGCAAAACTAAGAATTTAACCTTATATATAACCTTAAGCCCTCCAATTCACCAGGATAGTGAGACTACAAAATGTGCAAATTAAATAATAAAAATAGACCAGAACACATTTCAGAAAACAACATATCAATAGTTGGCAAATGAATCAAACAGGAATGATTATTATTCAAGACCCAAATGAGCAGGAGATAAAGGTTGAATCTAAGCTAGGTTTGCTATGGACAAGAAAAAATATTTGCTAAGCCAGGTGAAGAGGCTTAGGCAAAATAAAGAAAAAAGTGATAAGTATTATAAAATTAATTTGTCTAGATTCTAGAATAAAAAATTTATATTTGGATATGTGTGAGGTAATCTGAGATCAGATTTAGATCTCTGATAATCACAGAAAGTTGTGGAGTAGACTAAACAATATTATCTTCATTTATAGATAAGGAAATTCTAGCATAGAAAAGTTAACTTTTTTTCTTTTTGAGATGGAGTTTCGCTCTGTCACCCAGGCTGGAGTGCAATGGCGCAATCTCAGCGCACTGCAACCTCCGCCTTCCGGGTTCAAGTGATTTTCCTGCCTCAGCCTTTTGAGTAGCTGGGGTTACAGGCGCACAACACCATGCCCAGCTAATTTTTGTATTGTTAGTACAGCCAGGGTTTCACCATGTTAGCCAGGCTGGTCTCCAACTCCTGACCTCGTGATCCGCCACCTCGGCCTCCCAAAGTGCTGGGATTACAGGCTTGAGCCACTATGCCCTGCCAGAAAGGTTAACATTTGCCCAAGGTCATAAAACTAGTTAGGGATAGGGCAGGTAACTAATAAAATTCATTTCTCTTGATTCACAGCCACATATTCATTTAATTACATCATGATTCTGCTCAATGTTCTCCAATTTTGCCTAATACAACTCTCGAACAAAGTTTCTCACCATAAATAACCCCGCCCCCATTCACTTCTTGAATGTCTACCCTTCCTCTGAAGGAATGTTTTCAAGCATATTTTCAATATCTACTTTAAGACAAACCCCATCCTCTTACCAACAGACCTGACTACTGGACAATTAAAGGAGGTTTCTATCCTTACTGACCATAGCCACGTCCTTTCTGTGCCTACTAAAAGATTTAGGTTCCAGTAATATTTTTAAAAACTAACCTTGGATAATAGATTAGAAAATTACTAACTATTGAGTAAAGCAGACTTCCTGTTTATTTATTGCTCGGAATTACCACCTTCAGTGCAGCGGAGGGTGAGTCTAACAGCATAGGGTGCAACTACGTTACTGTCCTTCCTCTTCACAGTAAATAAGACACACAACTCATCTTTCACAAGAACATAAAATGGACTTCCTTTTTTGAAAAAATGTTCCTCAATAGAAGCATGCTGAAATCTTTCCCACATCCTCTAAACCTTCCAAAGATCAAGTCTTCCCTTCATTATACTTTCCTAAAACAACAATTTTTTTTTTAAAGAGTACACTCAACCTGTCTGAACTTCAAGCTTATCATTTTTATCTAGTACTGTACTCATCTCCGCCACCTACTCAAATTACCCTTAAGGAAACCAATGATACCTGAAACGCCAAAATCAAATACTTATTTTTCAAGTCTTAAACTTACCTGTCCTGGGGATGAAGGAACTGGTGCAGCGCTCACTAGGATATAATTACAGAACTCTTAAGGAGCTCTCCTCGGTGCCAGGCACTGTACTAAGCATTCAAAAATGTTCATTTAACCTTCACAACATCCCTGAGAAGTATTACCCCCTTTTAACAGATTAAAATTGGGGCTCAAAATTACCCAGAGGCCAAGTAGTGAAGCCCATATGATTCTAATGTTTGCAGTCTCTTCCCAATTCTGTGGCATTTCCTCCATCTCTTTCACTATTTCATCAACCACGCTTTTAATCAGTTCTCTCATTTCACATGCTCTCCTTGGCAATTTCATTTCCTCCCAAAGCTTTAACTACATTATATATTAGTGCTTCCCAAGTTTTTAAATCTTTCTGTTAATATAAACATTTTGTGCTCTCTCTAGCTTATATTTTGAAAATAAGTTCCCATAGAAATCACAATATTGAATACGTTTATTTAAACCACACTTCCTTCCACCACTCAAGATCTGTTAACCTTTAATGAACTGCCCCATGATTAAAATCAACAGACCTTGAGGTAGAAATATTTTATTGGAGAGATATCAAATCACTCTATTTCCTCTTCCCATGTCCACTTTTCCTAGACATTTCTCTCAAGTCATACACATCTTCAACTAATAAGCATAGTTCCATTATTGTCGCCCCAGGGCCTTCAACATAAACCTGTGTAAAACCAAACTCTCATTTCCCTTAGCAAACGTGTTCTCTGCGTTCCAGCTAATATTGTCACAACCCACCCTTGTCTATTCTTTGAGGTACCTACCTGCAAAACTGTAACGTTGACACTGAGTTCCTTGAGTTACCAGGTAAAAAAATCAAACATTATAGGAGTGCCTATTATGGCCTGGAGTAGAGGAATGCAAAATAGTTCAAAATAGCCTCTTCCTCCTGAAGAAAGTTTTTGTTTGTTTGTTTGTTTGTTTTTTGGAGAGGCATGTTCCAACTTATAAAATTAAAATATATTCACAAGCATTTTAATTTGATCTTTAATCTGTTTTACAGGAAAAAAAAAATGAGATGTTACTTTCCACTCCTTCATTGTTGAAATAAACTTACACACAACTAAACGAAAACAGTTCTGTATACAATAAAAGTCAACAGGGCAGCGCAAATAGCCAACTACCCAAGGACACAAAGTGACCTGGACGGGTTCTGGGGTGTCGCTGCCGTCAGGACCGGGGGCCGCCTGGCCGCACCCTCCCTCCGACGTCCTCCGGGACCGCACTCTCTCCCGCAAGTCGCTCTGCGGCCTGTCCTCAGCCGGCGGGGTCGGCAGTGACCGCGGGAAAACCCCGCTGGCTGTGCGACTCAGGGCGCGCTGAGCAGGGGCTGCAGCTGCTGCCACCGCCCGGCTCCGGCCCCGGCCCCGGCCAGAGCTGAGTCCGGGATCGGCCGAAGACCCTCGCCTTCAACCTCCCAGACGTCCGACCAGTGGAAAATTGGCATACCTGGGGGAGAAAGCAGCTGGAAGGCCGGCGGTCCTGGCAAACCTAGAAGGCGGAAATAACCCCGGCGATGGGCGGGGCAGGGCTCCGGCGCTAACTGCATCCACTAGGTTTGGTCAACACAGAGCCGCGCCAACTCTCTGTGGCTGCGCCAAGACCTGAAGCCGCGGACTGAGAGCCGGGGTCAGAGGCTGAGAGGGCATCGGAATGGGAGCGGGGCACATGGGAACACACATCCTGCGAGGACGGAGCGAGGAGCCAGAAGGACAGCGGCGTGAGGGGGCGGGGCGCGCGGCGCGAGAAGGCGGGCACGAGGGGCGAGCGCGAGGCGGGGCACGGCGCGCGGCGTGAGACGGGGCGGGGCGCGCGTATCGGCGCCGCGGCCGCGTGACGCGTTTTCAAATCTTCAACCGCCGCAGCCCACTCGTTTGTGCTTTGCGCCTTCCTCCTCCGCGCTTTGGAGCCGGATCCAGCCCCGGAAACCCGACCCGCAGACGCGGTGCCTCTGCTGCGTGGAGGCCGTAGCCGGCGGAAGGAGAGAGGCGGCCGTCCTGTCAACAGGCCTGGGGAAGCCGTGCTTTCGTGGCCGCCCGGCGCGACACTTTATCCGGACCCAGCATGTAGGTACCGGGCGACTGCCATGAACTCCGGAGCCATGAGGATCCACAGTAAAGGGCATTTCCAGGGTAAGAAGCCCCTCCTCCGCCTGCAGTCCCTTTAATCCTTTCCTCCCCTCGTGGTTCCACCATTGATTCTTCAGACTTCTCCCGCCGGTTCCTCAGCTTTTTTTTTCTGACCGCCCTCCTCTGGGGTCTGAAGGAAGGGGCTCCGTTCAGTGTTTTGTCTAAGAAGGAACGGATTCCGGCCCGGCCCCTCGAGCGCTCTGCCCTTTACAGCGGCGGTCCCAGATTCATTCCCGGTCGTGCCTTCGGTTGAAAACTAGCAAACAATGTGCAGATCCGGGACCTCGCTGGGGCTGCCCTTCTGCCGGGCTTCCGCAGATGCTGCGCCTCCGCCCGGGCCCTTGGAGGCGACGGACAGCATCCTCAGTTTAAAGGCAGACACGCTCGTGGCTTTTAGCTTCAGTACTAGATTGAGTGATAGTGGGTGGATTTTTGGTCTTACCCCTTGAAAGTTTTTTTTTTCCCTTCCTCATAAGTTGGGGGAAAGCATTTGTATTTCAAACATCCCATTGCTGGTTTCAACATTACAAACAGGGAAACAAAAGCACATTTCCATTTTCAATCACTTTATTTGGTGAAACATTCCACTACCTAAGTTTTTTGTACAGGTATTTGTGTATGTGTAGTAATTACCAATTTAAGAACAGGTTGCGTTTGAAAATTAATTTTAAAGCAGTTGCTTGGATCTTAGATCTTGTTTTAATGAAAATAATGAAATGAAAGGTTTAGTTCTTCGTAATGGACCATTAAATTCCTAATACATAGACAAATTGTATGTGAAATGGACCATTAAGTTGTTAACATGCACACAAACTTTATATGAAACTAAAACTTGAGCAGTCTGAAACCCTTGACTAGGTTATTCTGGGTAACAGAGGATTCTTTCATCGCTAAATGAAGTTTAAACACCAGTTTTGAATGTTCAGCAGAATGGCAGATGCTCAATCAGTAGTTGAGTATTAAATACCCCCATGGAGTTTACATCCTAAAGAAGAAAATCTTTCAAAAGAGTTTTATATAGCCCCGTGCCTCAGGAATATTTCTTGCTGAGTCAACTATTATTTTACAGTCTGCGTTCTGTGAAAGTATATAGAGCGTTTTGCCTCTATCCTAAGTAGTACTACAAAGAAATACATTTCAATGCTAATAAACTGGTAGGATTGTAAGGATTTTTATTTTGTAATATTGTATAATGAAATGTTTTAAAAATAGTACAAGTGTCTGTGTAAAACATCTGATTCTAAACATCTTTAATAGCAGGTGGAATCCAAGTCAAAAATGAAAAAAACAGACCATCTTTGAAATCTCTGAAAACTGATAACAGGCCAGAAAAATCCAAATATAAGCCACTTTGGGGAAAAGTATTTTACCTTGACTTACCTTCTGTCACCATATCTGAAAAACTGCAAAAGGACATTAAGGATCTGGGAGGGGTAAGTGAAAACCCTAAACTGGCATAGAAGGAAAAATTTGTAACTACTACTTTCTACTATGTAATCATTTAAATTTTTCATTTTGGAAAACTTAAACCCTTCTATTAGCACCAAGATTAACATTATTATCAGCTGTTTATCGTTAAAGAAAAACCATTTGTTTTAACCTTTTGTGGACTGGCAAAACTTTCAGGTTTCTCCGATTAGCAGTCTAGTATAAAGTTCTCAGCGTGTGAGACTCTCCTGTCCTAGTGGAACTGCTCATTGACTGCTCACTGTAATGTTGGAATGTCCCCCAGATGACAGCAGTTTCTTGATTATGAATCTTGGGGAGCTACGTAAGTTTGTATGGACTAGTGTAACAGTTAAGAACGTTATTACAGAACACCCGTGCAAACCACACAATTAAAATTGTTCCTGAGTGATACAGATGTTGTTTCAACAGAATGAATGTTATTAAAGGAATAGAAATTTACACTAAGAATCTGGAGATACTTTCCTACCTTGTACACTGATTAGATGATTGGGAAATTAGAAATCTCAGGCAAAGGCCGGGCGTAGTGGCTCATGCCTGTAATCCCAGCACTTTGGGAGGCTGAGGTGGGCGGATCACAAGGTCAGGAGATCGAGACTATCCTGGCTAACACAGTGAAACTCCATCTCTACTAAAAATACAAAAAAAAAAAAAAAAATTAGCTGGGTGTGGTAGGGGGCGCCTATAGTCCCAGCTACTCGGGAGGCTGAGGCAGGAGAATGGCGTGAACCCAGGAGGCGGAGCTTGCAGTGACCTAAGATCGCCCCACTGCACTCCAGCCTGGGCAACAGAGCGAGACTCTGTCTCAAAAAAAAAAAAAAAGAAAGAAAGAAAGAAAGAAAAGAAAACTCAGGCAAAATTCTAGGACCTTAATAGGATTAAGGTTAATACTGGATGAATTTTAGCAAATGAGGTGATAAAGGATTTTTCTGTTTTAAAGGGTCATGCTGGACTTTGATTTTCTGAAGGTCCTCGTCTTTGAGTGTCTAAACTGATCCTTTCATTCCCAGACTAGTAACTTTTCATTTTATTTTTATTTTGAGACGGAGTCTCGTTCTATATGGCCTGGGTTGGAGTGCAGTGGTGCGATCTCGGCTCACTGCAACCTCCGCCTCCCAGGTTCAAGTGATTCTCATGCCTCAGCCTCCGCCTCCTGAGTAGCTACGAGTACAGGCATGTGCCACCACTCCTGGGTAATTTTTGTATTTTTAGTGGAGTTAGGGTTTCACCATGTTACCCAGGCTAGTCTCAAACTTCTGACCTCAGGTGATTTGCCCACCTCAGCCTTCTAAAGTGCTGGGATTTACAGGCATGAGCCCTCCAGGCCCTGCCAATTCCCAAACTAGAAGCTTACCAGAAGAACATGTGCTAACAAGTTTCCTGGAACTGTTTGTTAATATGATATTTTATTTACCTATCTCTGAAAAGTTACTGTACTTTTTTACTATTCATTTGGTTAAACTAAAACACTGTGACATGCTTGTAATAGTAGTATTTATCATAATGATCATACGACAGCATTCTTAAAGGTCATGTTTTCTAGGCCAGCCACCCTGTTGACTGTGTATCTATTAAGAGTATCTTAATGTGTTAAGGACCTTAGACATTGAGTAAAAAAAGACCCCTTCATCTTAGAAGCAAAGTACTTGAGGTCCAGAGAAAGTAGATGGCCCAGTTAAAGCAGTATTAGCTTCTTAATTCCAACAGCAGCATAGTTCCTGCACCATTCTGCTCCTCTAGCAATCAGTGGCTACAAATGGCTATCTGGCTGTTAATTCATACCTGTAATCCTAGCACTTTGGGAGGCCGAGGCAGGTAGATTGCTTGAGGCCAGGAGTTCAAGACCAGCCTTTGCAATGTTCCATGTCTACTAAATGCAAAATTCCATGTCTACTAAAAAATACAAAAATTAGCCAAGAATGGTGACGCATACCTGTAGTCCCAGCTACTCGGGAGGCCGAGGCATGAGAATTGCTTGAACCTGGGAGGTGGAGGTTGCAGTGAGCCAAGATTGTGCCACTGCACCCCAGCCTGGGTGACAGAGTGAGACCCTATCTCCAAAAAAAAAGTAGCTCAGAGTAGCTATCTGATGTGGTTTGATGACAGCTTTCTCAAATACGATGAACAACCCATTAACTCTAGGTCTAATGGTCTAAATCAGTGATATTTAGATTTGCGTTTTTATCAGTAGAACTCTTTGAACAAAATAATATTCAGAAGTCCAACGTCTAAAGCCTATAAAAAGGGAACTCCTTGGGCTAAAACAACAGTACAGAGGCTAAAGGAAGAACCACTTCCCCTGTCACCTTTCTTTCTCCTATCTCCACAGCAGTTCCTGAGGTAATTGCAAGAAACAAATTTTGAATTACTTCTGCCATACATAATAGTTGAGGGACCTTTTGGTTTTACATACTTAGTCTTACTTTGAAATGATTGAAGTAGACCAGTGAAGTTAAGAGCATATTAAGGGTGTGAGTTCCCAAATTTTGCTTTGGATTTCCCAAAAATCCAAAGCTATGGATTTTCAACTGAATTTGATTTATTAACTTTCTTCTAAAAAAAAAGTTTTATTTATTGAATTCTGATCTTCCCATACTATCTTTTCTATAATTAATGATATTTAATTCTCGGGTCCTGGTTTCTTTCTTCAGCACATTTACTATTTCTATCACTAAAAAAGATTTTGTCATAAAGATCTCCTACATGAGCTAATTTATCTTCACATCATTACTTTAGGTGCCTTTTTAATTCACCACGTCACATACCTTGGTTTCTACAATCTCGGTGAAAACATCTTAATACCCCATTTATCTGCAGAGTATGCTTCTGACAAATTTAACCACTGAAAGCACAGCACCCAGATTCTGATATAAAGGCGAAATACCTTTAATAGTGCAAGAAAAGTAGGTGTTACAAAACCATCTAAGGAGAACGTGGGATCAACCACAGTTAGGTCCATGTCTAAATAGTTTTGGCTAAAATAAGGCAATTGGAGAGGAACAGAAATGTAAGCCAATTACCTTGGCGTATTAGCTTGAACAGTAAAAGGTTTGGTGTTCGTCATGATGACCTTGAGTCATCAGAAAATAACGTTTTGAGTTTACTCTTTAAATGGTGTAGATTCAAGAATATCTAGTAAATTGAATAACCTGGTAGAACTGATTCAACAAATGTTTGAGTATGGTGTGCACTGCACTCTGTGTTTTGATAGATTCAAAAATGAATCCTGCCGGGCTTGGAGGCTCATGTCTATAATCCCAGCACTTTGGGAGGCTGAGGCAGGCGGATCACTTGAGGTCAGGAGTTTGAGACCAGCCTGGCCAACATGGTGAAACCCCATCTCTACTAAAAATACAAAAATTTAGCTGGGCATGGTGGCACACACTTGTAATCCCAGCTGCTGGGGAGGCTGAGGCAGGAGAACCTCTTGAATCTGGGAGGTAGAGGTTGCAGTGAGCCAAGATGGTGCCACTGCACTCCACCTGGGCAACAGCGAGACTGTGTCTCAAAAGAAAAATAAAATAAAAAATGAGTCCTTATGTCCGTCCTATCCTCACGTTCTAACCTAGGTAGAGATGACATTGGTACAAGTAATTGTGTTAATAATACAACATAGAACATCAAGAGCAAGGAGAGATTAGTTCCAGCTGAGGAATTGTGGATTTTATTCACACACAATTGGAACACGGCTTTGAAGAATGATGAAGATTTGGGCATGTGGGAATTCATTCAAAAATTATTCCACCAGTGTCTCCAGTATATCAGCACTATTTTAGATCCTAGAGATAGAAAAATAAGTAAAATATAATGCTCTAGGTATTCTTAGTCTAGTGGAAACCTCAGACAACTAAATAATTTGTATTAGAGTGTTATCAATGCTTTGACAGAAATATGTAGAAATTGCTATTAGAACGCAGAGATAGGAATGATTAACTCTGCCATTAGGAATCAACAGAGATAAAGTTTGAGCTGGATCTTGAAGTCTTAGTTTGCAATGCAAATAGACATATTGAATAGAGGAAATCATATTTAAAATATATGTCAATGTGGTTTGTTTCTACAACTGATGTTGCAGTGAGATTTGAGCTTAGGATATAGGTGGGGGGAATGGCAGGCAACAAAATTACATTAGGGCTATGTTGCAAAGGGCGTTTTATTCACTACTGAGGAGTTTTAACTCTAAGAAATGAAAAACCAAAGGAAATAAGTGATACTAACATAAGAACAGACATACACACCAATAGAACAGGGAACCCAGAAATAAACCCTTGCATATATGACTAACTGATTTTCAAGAAGGGTACCAAGACCATTCATTGGGGAAAAGATGATCTTTTCAACAACTGGTGCTGGGAAAACTGGATATCCACATGCAGAAAAATGAAGTTGGACCTTTACTGTGTCATATGCGTAAATGAGCTCAAAATGGATCTAAGAGTTATTTGTAAAAACTAAAACTCTTAGTGGAAAATATAGGGAGAAGTCTTCATGACATTGGATTTGGATATGATATCAAAGTCATGTGCAACAAATGAAAAGTGTAAAATTGGACTTCATCAGGATTAAGAACTTTTGTGCCTCAAAGGACATTTTCGGGAGTGAAAAGACCCACAGAATCACAGGAAATCTTTGCAAATTATATATCTGCTAAGGGATTAATATCCATAATACCTGTATAAAGAACTTCTATGACCCAAGAACAAAAGGACAAATGGCCCAATTTAAAAATGGGCAGAGGAACTGAAAAGACATTTACTCAGAAAAGATATACTAATATTAATGGCAGATAAGCACATGAAAAAATGTTCAACATCACTGATCATTAGGGAAATGTCAATCAGTAATCACTTAACACCTGTTAGGATGGTTACTGTTAAACAACCAGAAAAATAACAAGTGTTAACAAGAATTTGAAGAAGTAGAACCCTTGTGCACTCTGAGTGGTAGTGTAAAACAATATAGCCACCATACAGAATAGTATGGGTGGTTTCTGAAAAAAGTAAAAAATCGAATTACTGTATGATTCTGCAATTTCATTTCTGACTATACATCCAGAAGAATTGAAAGCAGAGTCTCAAAGATATTATTCACAATAGCCAAAAAGTGCGAACAGCCCCAATGTCCAACAAGTAAATAGAAAAAGAAGAGGTTGTATATACATACAGTAGAATATTATTCAGCTTTAAAAGGAAATGAAATTCTAATTCATGCTACAACATGGGTGAACCACAAAAAACATTGTGCTAAGTGAAGGAAGCCAGTTACAAAAGAACAAATGTAGGATTCCATTATATGAGTTACCTAGAATAGCCAGTTTCAGAGATGGAAAGTATTAGAACCTCTGACATTACTAGGGCCTCATATTTATGAAAATGAAAGCAGTATTTGATGTGTGAATTATTCATTTATATTATTGCCTGGCCCTTATAGGCATTTGAGTCTGTAATCCCTGGAATAAATAAATGTAGGTACATTATTTACTGGTCAATGAAAATGAATGTTGGTCAAAAAAATGATTTGCACTTAACCAAGGAGGTCACTGGGCTCAGTAGCAAATTCTGCTTACTGCTTAGATGAAGTTAACTTATCTGTTACATACCTGACTTCATTTTTATTATCCTCATTTATAGTGTGAAATCCTATAGAAATTAGATACAGCTATTTAAAATATTTTAAGAAGTCTTTCATGGATGTAAATTGTTACTGCTTATTAATGATTCACAGTTTACTTCTGGTTAGTGGGTTTTTATTTATACTATACATATTTATACTATATATTTTTCTAATAATATTAGTATTCTGCTTAGTATTTACTTCTACCTATTTTTATTTTCCTGACCCTGGCAATCTTTAATAACCTTCACTTTGGTATGTGTCTTTATAAGTAAATTCAGATATTTAGGCGGTGATCTTCAAACATTTTAGTAAAGTAATTCTTTTCAAACAGTATTACACTCTTAAGGGTAAAGGTTCCCTGCATCCTGTAAGTTGAAGCCTCAAGGGAAGGTGTAATAAATTAATGATTGATTTAGACTTGTATTATCTGCTATGGTAACCATTAATGATATGTGGCTACTTAAAGTCTTTAAAATGAAATCAAATTTAAAAATCAGTGACTTGAGCTAGGTGCAGTAGTATGTGCCTGTACTCTCAGGTACCTGGGAGGCTGAGGCAGGAAGCTCTCTTCAGCCCAGGAGTTCAAGGCCAACTTGGGCAACATAACAAGACCCCATCTCTTAAGAAACAAAATATTCAGTGGCTTAATCACACTACCAAGGTCATTTCAAGTACTTAGGTAAGTTGTATTGGACACTGCTGGTTTAGATCATGGGCTTGAGTCGGAATGCGTGTGTTCAAATTGTATTATTTGCTACTGGGTAACATTAAGTAAGTCACCTCTCTTCACTTTTTCTCCTGCAGAAAATGTAGATAGTATCATGAGGCTGTTCCATAGATTACATTAATTAGCATATATAAAGTATTTAAGAATGATATCCAGCACATGCTGCTGTTGCGCTGTTATAGGAGCTCTTATACTTCCTCAGAGTTCTAAATTCAGAAAAATATAGTACAAAACCCACCAGTTTACAAAATAATTGCATCAAACTGAACTTTTTTACTGTGCTTGGCATATGAAACAGCTTATGGTTTTTATGACCTAGTTGAAAATACCTTGGTGGTATGTGCCTGCAGTCCCAGCTATTCAGAAGGCCAAGGCAGAAGAATCACTTGAGATCAGGGGGTTGAGGCTGCAGTGAGCTATGATTTTGCCACTTGCACTCTAGCCTGGATAACACAGTGAGACCATGTTTCTTAAAAAAAAATGTATAAATAAAAATACCTTGTTTTCTTCTAGCGAATTGAAGAGTTTCTCAGCAAAGATATCAGTTATCTTATTTCAAATAAGAAGGAAGCTAAATTTGCACAGACCTTGGGTCGAATTTCTCCTGTACCGAGTCCAGAATCTGCATATACTGCAGAAACCACTTCACCTCATCCCAGCCATGACGGAAGTTCATTTAAGTCACCAGACACAGTAAGTCTCTTAAATATGCTTTGAGACTCAGAAGGGCTATATCCTGAAGATCTCATGGTTTTTAATAGCAAGGTGGCAGTAGAGTTTACTTATGTAGAACATTTGCAAAGCCACATTATGTGTGGCTCTCCAGTCCTTAATAAGGTTGCTGTCTTTTAGAAAGGTGGTTTTTGCCTAATAGTTCTTGTGTAATCACACTCTGATTGCTTAGGTACACCCTTGTATTTAGGGATGGCTTGTAGTTTTTAGAATAATTTACAACTAAAAAGTTAACAGCAGATCATTCTTTAAAGAAGAAATAAAAACCTTTTTTATTTTCAGAGCAGGGGTCAGCAAACTCTGGCCCATGGACCAAATCCAGTCTGTTGCCTTTTTTGTACAGCCTGCAGTTAAGCATGGTTTTTACATTTTCAAATGGTTGTATAAAAATATCAAAAGAATATTTTGTGACAAGTAGAAATTTTATGAAATTCAGATTTCATTGTCCATAATGTTTTATTGGAACACAGCCATACCTGTTTGTTTAGGTATAATTTGTAGTTGCTTTTGTGTTTTAGGCAAAATTGAATAGTTGTTGTAGAGACCATATGGCCAACAAAGCTTAAAATGTTTACTCTCTGGTCCTTTGCATAAAAAGGTTGCCAGCCCCTGTTCTAGAATTATTGAAATCTCATCCCTACCACTGCATGGCCAATAAATTGAAAGATGCAAGGAAGGACAATTAAATTGATTTAATTGGGTGTGAGATGGGATAAGATCAAATGAGAGATAAAATGTTTATCTCAGTTTTTAGGTTCAAGTGTAATTAAATTATTATTTTAAAATATCCTCCTCGACTTACCTGTTATAGCCATTTGAAAATTAGGGGAAATGAGGAGAAAACAGAAGAAATGAGTCACAAAAGAGGTATCACTTGAAAAAAGAGTTATAATACATAGAAGAAAACAGAAGAAAGAATGGAAAAGAGATCAAGGAAGGACCATGCATTCTCTGAGTTAATGCTTTTTTGGAGCAAGGAGATAATACACTAGCAATTCCAAAATAATTGTTGCTGATGGCATTTCAACTGATTTTCCTAGTAGTTTATTTAAAAAGTGAAGTAACAGCTGGGCGCGGTGGCTCACTCCTGTAATCCCAGCACTTTGGGAGGCTGAGGTAGGTGGATCACGAGGTCAGGAGTTCAAGACCAGCCTGACCAACATAGTGAAACCCCATCTCTACTTAAAAAAAAATACAAAAATTAGCTGGGCATGATGATGCATGCCTGTAGTCGCAGATACTTGGGAGGCTGAGGCAGGAGAATTACTTGAACCCAGGAGGCAGAGGTTGCAGTGAGCTGAGATCACGCCACTGCACTCTGGCTTGGGCAACACAGCGAGACTTTGTCTCCAAAAAAAAGAGGGTGAAATAGCGTAAAAACAGTATATAAAATTTATTGTTTTTCTTAAATCTTTGATTTAATAGGAACTAAAATGTAAAACAATTATAAAGAATTCCAGTGAAACCTAGCTATTTTATTTGTCATATTGAATAGAATTACTACAAAACCAAAGAGGTCACCCCAAAAAGGAAACTTTTAAATATGAGACCCGAAAGTTCTCTTTTCTTAGCTGCTTTACCTGTTTAACCTGTTCTCCAGTTAAGCACTGTGTTTTAAAATTTCTGGTCTTTTATAGGTGTGTTTAAGCAGAGGAAAATTACTAGTTGAAAAGCTATCAAGGACCATGTAAGTAGGAACTGTAAAGATTCACACTGTAACATTTTGTTATTACTCCCTGGAATTTCAGATATTCTTGAAAGTTTTCCTTTTCCAACATTCTTTAGGCAAATAGGCATGATAAAAGCCTGAATCTCAGCGTATATTTTGTTTTACAAAGTACAGAACTTAACTTTTCATGTAGAAACATCCCCATCTTGTGGCCTTTTAAAATATTACTGGAAACTTAAAACTTGCCTTATAGTTTTCATTAAATTATTAAGAACGTGGGTATAAAGTGGGATTGATTTTAGAAATTCTATAGAAAATTTTGATGTCCTAGCTATTGTAACTCTATACGGTCTGTTACAGATAACCACCTTAGTGACATTAAGCTTCAAATAATTGAATTTTTATTAAAATTTAGCTCATTTTAAATAATTTCCTAGAACAACTGTAAAACTTTTTTTTACAGGATTTTATTCCTTCAAATAGTATATTATCAAATGCCTTGTCATGGGGAGTAAAAATTCTTCATATTGATGGTAAGACTTTTATAATTGTTTTTTCACAATATTTGTTGTAAGTGTCCGTGTCTGTCCTTTGGTTCCTGACTTTACATAGTGAAATTTTGATAGCAAGGATGTCTTAATCTGTTCCCTGTTGCTTATAACAGAATACCTGAAACTGGGTAATGTACAAAGAAAAGGAATTTATTTCTTACAGTTATGGAGACTAAGAAGTCCAAGGTCATAGGGCTGCATGTGGTGAGGGCCTTCTTGCCGGTAGAGACTCTACAGAGTCTTGAGGCAGCACAGAGTATCACATGGTGAGGGGCTGAGCATGCCAGCCCAGGTCTCTCTTCTTCTTCTTATAAAGACATCAGGTCCACTCCCATGATAACCCATTAATCCATTAATCCCCTCTTAAAGGCCCCACCTCTCAGTAAATATTGTCCCATTGGGGATTAAATTTCAACATCAGGTTTAGAGGAGACAAACATTCAGACCATACCATAAGGGATACCTATAATGGTAATTTCTTTATCTAATTTAACTACAAGAAAATATCACTGTTTAACTCGAAGAGTAAAATTGCTAATCTTAAAACCTTCTTTCTTTTAATAAAGACATTAGATACTACATTGAACAAAAGAAAAAAGAGTTGTATTTACTCAAGAAATCAAGTACTTCAGTAAGAGATGTGGTATGTCTTCTTTTTTAATTTTTAAAGTAATTTTTTAAAGTGACCAAGCTTGGTTTATTTATGTATTTATTTGCAGATTTTTCCTCCCAAGTAGAAAATATCCTAGGGGCAAGCCTGTGTATGATGTGCCTGTTTCTGTTATTCAAATAAATCGTGTGTCATTTAACTTCAGGGTTGTACTCACCAGGTAAAAGTTGTTCCTGGAATAGTGGTATAGGTCACTTCCTCAGCCCCCTTTTGTTACTGCTATTTTGTAACAGGTACTTTTATTCTGTAGAAAAACACTAAAATCAGCCTATTGTATAAACGTTCCTAATGTAAGTAATGTACTTCTTTTTGGAATATAAATATGTACTATGCTTTGCAGTTGCTCTGGATGGTGGTATAACAAAATCTTGTTTTAGCATGGCTGACTGGCCTGACCTTGAAATACTTGTTAAGCAACCACATTGGTTGGTAACATTCTGTTAAACCTAATGTTCCCATTATCTTCAGTTGCTTTCATTTTCCTTGTTGCTTCTTTGAAGCATCTATACAGATTCAGGCTTTTTCCATCCTTTACAACAAATACAGTAAAACCTCCCTTCATCCCACGTCCCCACCTACCTATTATCTGATCCTTATATTTCCTCATCCAAAGTTCTCAGATCTCTACTTTTATACTTCCCATTCATTTTTCAAGCTACAAGGTATAAAACTTCTGACCAGTTTTCCAAATCATTTTGACACTTTTTAAACCCAGTCATACTGTTTCTCAGCTGTTGTCCATTTCTTCCTTAAACTTTTCTATTATCTTCTGATATTTCATCCCTTAGCTTTCTCCTGGTCTCTTCATATTTCTCAGACCATTCTTTTGTGGCCTGCTTTTCCTTTGTTCAATACTTAAATGACAGGGATCTAAAAATAATGGGCTGGGCGCGGTGGCTCAAGCCTGTAATCCCAGCACTTTGGGAGGCCGAGACGGGCGGATCACGAGGTCAGGAGTTCGAGACCATCCTGGCTAACACGGTGAAACCCCGTCTCTACTAAAAAATACAAAAAACTAGCCGGGCAAGGTGGCGGGCGCCTGTAGTCCCAGCTACTCGGGAGGCTGAGGCAGGAGAATGGCATAAACCCGGGAGGCGGAGCTTGCAGTAAGCTGAAATCCGGCCACTGCACTCCAGCCTGGGCGACAGAGCAAGACTCCGTCTCAAAATAAATAAATAAATAAATAAAAATAAAAATAATGAACTGATAAGAGAGTGTAAAGACATGAAGCCATAGTGGGATGGCATATTTTAGAAATCTTGTATAGCATAATACAGCCTGATTGTTGAGTGTGCCAGTGACAAAAGATCAAGCTGGAAAAACCAGCATGTTAAGATTATAAAGTACCTTGCACTATATAAAGGAGTTAGATTTTTATCTTGGAGGCTTTGGAAAATTATGAGATTATAAATAGAGTAACCGGATTGGATAGTCATTTTGGAAAGATCTTCTAATTGACAGTAAAGAATGAATTATTTGGCAAGACCAGAAAACGGCTTTTGAACTGTTGAACACTTGTCTTTTGTTTTTTTTGTGTGTGTGTTTTTTTTTTTTTTGAAGCAGTCCCTCCCCGTCTGTCACACAGGCTGGAGTGCAGTGGTGCCATCTCAGCTCACCTCCTCCTCCTGGGCTCAAGCGATCCTCCCACCTCAGCTTCCCAAGTAGCTGGGACTACAGGCATGAGCCACCATACCTGGCTAGTTTTTGTATTTTTTGTAGACGGGGTTTTGCTATGTTGCCCAGGCTGGTCTGAACTCCTGAGCTCAAGCTATCCACCCGCTTCAGTCTCCCAAACTGCTGAGATTACGGCCATGAGCCACCACCCCCAGCCCTCATTTTTTACTGAATACATTTTACAGGATGACCACTCGGTATATGCATGCCTTATATAAGGATTCATAAAGTTTCTCTGTATTTCACATTTTTAATAAATTCACATTTATATCAGAATAATTTGCAGAAAGCAACAAAGTAGTATTTAAATGAAACTATCAATATTATTTATGGGTTAAAAATTTAAATGACTATTTCCAAATTTTCACAAAATGTAAGTGGCTATTCTTATATTGGACTGAGCTAAATGGCATATAAATTATCTCTACCACACTTAGCAGATTGTTTGGATTGTATATAGAAGTAAATGTTTTAAAAAATGTAAACTCATAACGACGTTTATGGATTCTGAATACACAAATTGTGTCTGTCTTCATATATATGTGTATATATATCTGAAATAAGTTTCATAGAACAATAGTTTACCCTTCTTAATGTGGTGGATATTAATATTTCTGTGATATTTTCATTTCTTAAAAATATTGATTACAACTCTCTGAATTGACTTTATAGCCTACTGATAGGTCACAGTTTGCAGTTTAAAAAGCATTCTGGGGGCTGAGTATGGTGGCTCGGCCTCTAATCCCAGCACTTTGGGAGGCCAAGGTGGGCACATCACATGAGGTCAGGATACCAGTATGACCAACATGGTGAAACCCCCATCTCTACTAAAAATACAAAAATGCCAGGTGTGGTGGTGCATGCCTGTAATCCCAGCTACTTGGAAGACTGAGACAGGAGAATCACTTGAACCTGGGAGGCGGAGGTAGCAGTGAGCCAAGATCACCCCACTGCAGTCCAGCCTGGGTGACAGAGTGAGACTCCATAACAGTGAGCCGAGATCACCCCACTGCAGTCCAGCCTGAGTGACAGAGTGAGACTCCATAACAGTGAGCCGAGATCACCCCACTGCAGTCCAGCCTGGGAGACAGAGTGAAATTCTATCTCTAAATAAATAGATGGACGGACGGACGGACGGACGGACGGATAGAAAACTCCATCTCTAAATAAATGGATGGATGGATGGATGGATGGATGGATGGATGGATGGATGGATGGATGGATGGGATGATGGTTGGATGGATGGATGGATGGATGGATGGATGGATGGATGGATGGATGGATGGATGGATGTTATGTCAGTGATCCTGAGAAATGTTCAAGGCCTGGCTTAAGGCAATAACAGTAGGGGAGGGGAAGATTTGAAAGATACTTAATTGGTTTCAGTGCCTAGTCACTGTCTTGAATCTAGTATTTACCAGATTATTAACATCATAAAGACCAAGTTTAGTCCTCATCATTCCTTCAGTAGTAACAAATATTAAATGCCTGCTATGTGCCATGCAGTAGGAGCCCCCATAAAACAGAGAAGATAAAATAGCTATGAAACAGATCTTAATCTTTCTTCTAAAATAAAAACGATAATACCAAATATCTTGATAGTCCAGAATCTGTATCTGGTTGAAATGATTCTCATACTGGAAATTTTTATTTTGGCATATAATACAGAAATGTTTCTGGAAAATTTTTAGTTTGCAGTACTAAAACAAAACCTTTTAGTGAAATTACATTTAAGAATCTTGAATGGACATGTATAAATTTCAAAATGTTTATTAGGTTCTCATAAATGTTCTTGTTAGTATGTATCTTATTTAAAATGTGATAACTGGATAAATGTGTTTTGCTCACTGCTTTATTTAAAGTGCTTTGAGGTTTGGGCTTTTTGATCTTTTTTTTTCGGTTTACTCAAAACTTATTTTGTCAAATTTTTTACATACATGTGCAGGAGGAATATTGGTCATTTTCTTTGATGTCTTTGTTAGGTGGGATGTTTAATCCTATTTTCATAAGATACTGATATGTGTTCCTGTTTCTATTTTCTAGAGAAGTTTTATAGAATTGTTTTATTTATTTTAATGTTTGGTAGAATTTACTAGCAAGGCTATCTAGCCCTGAAGTTTTTCTTTGTTGGAAGATTCTTAACTATGAATTCAATTTATTCATTAGATATAGGACAATTCAGGTTATTTTCTCTTCAGTGCATGTTGGTAGTCTTTTTCAAGGAGTTTGTCCTTTTTTCTTGGTTGTCAAATTGATGGGCAAAGAGTTGTTTGTAATATTCCCTTATTAACTTTGTAGTGTCTATGGGAACTGTAATAATGTCCCCTCTTCCATTCCTGATAATGCTATTTTGTGTCTATTCCTTTTTTTCTTAGTCAATCTGGCTAAAGTTTTACCAGTTATTAATGTTTTCAAGGAAACAGCCTTTAGTGGCATTGATTTTGTGTGTGTGTAGTTTTCTGTTTTCAGTTTTATTGATTTCCACTCTTACCTGTTTTCTTCTGCCTATTTTGGGTTTTTATTTCTATTTGTTGTTTCTTAGGTAAAAAGCTTGAATCATTGATTTGAGACTTTTCTTTTATTGTAATGCTATAAATTTTCTTTAAGCTTTCCTTTAGCTGCATCCCACACATTTTACATTGGATTTTTTTTAATAGACTTTATTTTTTTTAGAGAAGTTTTTGGTTCCCAGTAAAATTGAATGAAAGGTACAGAGATGTTTTACATACCCCTTGCCCTAACATCCCACACCAGAGTGGTACATTTGTTGTAATCAATGAACTTAACATTGACACATCATTATCATCCACAGTTCATAGTTCACATTTTGGCTTACTCTTGGTGTTGTACATTCTATGAGTTTTGACAAGTGTGATTATGAGTTGTATCCATCATTATAGTATCATACAGAATGTTTCCACTGCCCAAAAAATCTTCCATGTTTATTCCCCCATTCCCTTAAACTCCAGATAACTACTGATGCTTTTTACATTCACCATGGTTTTGCCTTTTTCACAGTGTCATGTAATTGGAATCATACAGTGTGTTTCCTTTTTTGATTGGCTTTTTTCACTTGGTAATATTCAATTAAGATTCCTCCATGTCTTTTCATGGCTTGACAACTTTTTAAAATCTGAGTAATATTTCATTTTCTGTATGCACCACAGTTTATCCATTTACCTACTAAAGGACATCTTAGTTGCTTCCAAGTTCTGGCAGTTTTGCATAAAGCTAATATAGATAACCATGTGCAGGTTTTTTTGTGGACATGTCAACTCATTTGGGTAAATAACCAAAGAGTATGATTGCTGCTTCATATGGTAAGACCAAGTTTAGTTTTGTTATAATGTGCCAATCTGTCTTCCAAAGTTGTTGTACCATTTTGCATTTCCACCAGCAATGAATGAGAGTTCCTGTTGCTGATAGGTTGGATTTTCATCTTTATTCAATTAAAAATATTTTTAAATTTCTCTTGTGATTTACTCATTGTCCTGTGGGGTTACTTGGAATTTTATTTGTTTTCCAAATAGGAATTTTTCAGCTATCTTTCTGTTACTGATTTCTATTTTAATTCTGTTATGGCTATATAACGTGCTTTTTATTATTCGTTTTAAAAAATTTATCAGAGTTACCCAGAATATAGTCTATCTTGGTAAAGAAGAACTTGAAGAAGATGTATATTCTGCTGTGGTTGGGTCGAGTATTGTTTACATGTCAGATCAACTTGAGTGATAGCGTTGCTCATGTCTTCCGTATCCAGGATACAGAAATGTTGCTCAGGCCTTGTTCTGTCCACTACTGAGAGAGAGGGATATTGAAATTACCAAGTAAAATTGTGGATTTGTCTAGTTTTCCTTTTAGTTCTAGTACAGTTTTGAGTCATTTTGAAGCTTATTGTTGGATATGTACACATTTAATATTCTTATGTCTTCCTGGTGAATTGACCCTTTTATCCTCTATAATGCTCTCTCTTTTGTCTTTGTTAATTCTTGTTCTGAAGTCTGCTCTCTGATGTAGGCCATTCTGGCTTTATTTTTGTTAGTATTTACATAGTACTTTTTGCAGTCTTTTGCATATTTAAAATGGACTTCTTGCAGTTGTTATCTTTTTCATCAAATTTGGCAATCTTTTAATTGGTAGTTTAAGTGATTTATACTTAATGTAATTATTGATAATGGATTTAGGTCTGCCAACTTACTGTTAGTTTTCTGTTGATGCCCTTTGTATTTTATTCCACTGTTTCCCCCTTTCCTGCCTTCTTTCAGATTGATCTGCCAGCTTTTAACTCTCTTCATTTTGTTTTATTTTAGTGCTTCTATAGAATTTATGATATACATGCATAACCTTTCACAGTCTATCTTGAATTAACATTTACCTTCTTCAAATAAGATGTAGAAGGCTTAAAATATTCAAGCCATTTTACCTTCCCCACCAACCTTTATGTCCTAATGTGTATTACATCTTCTTATAATGAAAATGTCACCAGACAATGTTAAACTTTTTGCTTGAAAAAGTCATATTTTAGGGTTGGGCCTGGTGGCTCACACCTGTAATCCCAGCACTTTGGGAGGGCAAGGTGGGTGGATCACTTTAGCTCAGAAGTTCGAGACCAGCCTGGGCAACATGGCATAACCCCATCTCTACAAAAAATATGTATAAAAATTAGCCATGGTGGCATGCACCTGTAGTCCCACCTGCTTAGGAGGCTGAGGTGGCGTGATGGCCTGAGCCCGAGAGGCGGAGTTTGCAGTGATGCGAGAACACGCCACTGCTTGCGACAGAGCAAGACCCTGTCTCTAGGGAAAAAAAAGAAAAAGAAAGTTGCATTTTAAAGAAAGTAACAGGAGAAAAATAGTCCTATTAACCCAGATGTTAACCTTTCCATTACTCTTCCTTCCTGAAATTACCGGTTTTCTTCGGATACATCCCTTTAGCCAGAAGAACTTACTTTAGCATGTTTTAGAGCAAATCTGATTGCACAAGGAATTCTCTTAGATATCCTTCATGTGATCATGTCTTTACTGGAAAAAGAATAATGAATTGAAAGTTCTTTATCTCAGCACCTTACTCCGATCCTAAAACTGTCTTCTGATCTCCATGGATTCTGATGAGAAATCTGTGGTCATTCAAATTAGTGTTCACTTACACGTACTGTATCATTTTTCTCTGGCTGCTTTTAAGACTTTTTTCGTTATCTTTGGTTTCAGAAGTTCAATTGTGCCTACACTTGGTTCACTGAGCTTATTGATTGTGTAAATTTATGTTTGGAAAGTTTTCAGCTATTACTTTGTTAATTTTTTTTCTTCACCAGTCTCTCCCCTCTTTTCCACCATTCCAGTTGACAATAAAGTTAGACATCTTGATGTTATTCCATAGGTCCCTGTGGCTCTGTTCCTTTTTTCTTAGTCTTTTTTGTTTCCTCTTTTCTTACAATTGGAGATTTCTTTTGTTTGTTTGTTTGTTTGTTTGTTTGTTTTTTGAGGCAGAGTCTCACTCTGTCGCCCAGGCTGGAGTGCAGTGGCCGGATCTCGGCACACTGCGAACTCTGCCTCCCGGGTTCACGCCATTCTCCTGCCTCAGCCTCCCCAGTAGCTGGGACTACAGGCGCCCGCCACCTCATCCGGCTAGTTTTTTGTATTTTTTTTTTTTAGTGGAGACGGGGTTTCACTGTGTTAGCCAGGATGGTCTCGATCTCCTGACCTCATGATCCGCCCGTCTCGGCCTCCCAAAGTGCTGGGATTACAGGCTTGAGCCACCGCGCCTGGCCACAATTGGAGATTTCTATTAATTTGTCTTGAAGTTCACTAATACTTAATTGTGTCATCTATGTTCTGCTATTGAGCCTATCCAGTGAATTTTGTATCTCACTCAGATAGTATATTTTTCAGTCCTATTATTTCTGTTTGGTTCTTATTTGTAGTTTTTCTGCTGAGAACTTGTCTCTTTCCATTCATCTTAAGTGTGTTTACCTTTACTTTTAAAGTCTTTTTCTGATAATTACAGTATCAGTATCTGATAATTACAGTACAATATTGGGGTTGGCATCTGATTGTCCTTTTCTCCCAAAATTTGATAATTTTTTTTCTGGTTGTTTACATGTCGAATTTAAGTTTTGACTATATACTGGACATTCTAAATGTTGTATAGGCTCTATATCTATTCTAATAGTCTGGAGAATGCTGATTTTGTTTCTGCCATTGTTTTAGCAGATAGTTATCCCAGTTTTGTTCAGACTGTTCTGTCTTGATTATTATGGGTGGGGTGGATCTAATTAATCTCAGTTTCAGTTTTCAAAGCCTTTGGTATGCTGTGTTGGGTCTCTCCTTAGCATGTGCAACTTGGAGGTAAGCCCTGCACTTGCATGGATTTATACAGGGAATTAGAGATCGCTTTCTCTAACTTGCTCTTTTCATGGATCAATCTCTAGCTCACAGTGGCCTCTTTCCCAGGTCTTCCAGTAAGAAAGTGAGGGTTTCTCAGTGTTAGCTTAAGCTTGTTCTACCTTTACAATCTCAGCTTCCTAATTGGGACCCACCCTCAGGGTAGAACTGTGGGAGAACAGAAAATAATATAGGGATTCTCTTGGTATTTTTAGACCACTTGAACCTCATTCCTGGTTTTTCCAGCCAGAAAGATAGGAGTTTTAGCTGCTGGCTCTGCCACTGCTGCTAACTCCATGACTGAAGGTTCCAGTTTTGACTTCCTTCCACAATCTGCCTACTTATTTTACTTTTCATTCTTCAGGTGGTTGCTTATTCAGTGTTGTCCAGAATTTCTAGTTGTAATCAGTAGAGTTGATTATCCATCTTGGACATATTAAATCTTTGCCTAAATTGACAGACTAATAAATGTTGACTAATTATTCACTTGAACACAAATATTTTACTGAATAAGGGCATAAAAATAACATGACTTTTAAAAGAAAATTTCATTAACTACCTTTTCATTATTGGTTGATTTCTTTTATGAAGTCAAAATCAGTTATAGCTAGAATGCAAGGTACTTACTGAGTGTACTGTAAAACAGATTTAAAACAATAGTTTTATTTAACAAAGAATAATCCTTCTTTGATATAGTACTTTTGGCATGATTTTTTTTTTTATCTTGAAGATATTGAGCAATTGCAGTTGCTGTTTTAACTGTACTTTCAAAGCCAATCTTTTCACTATGTGTATATATATATTTTTTAGGGGAAAAGAGTTGGTACTGGTGCACAAAAAACAAGAAGTAAGTATTTTGATATCTTTAAGTGTATTTGGTTTGCATTTGAAAAATCAAAAAAGATCTTCTAAAATCATGTAAGCCGCCCTCTAAATAACTTATTCACAGCTTTCTTGGTCTTTATAGAACATAGATCCTTGTTGAAGTTTGGTGAAGCCTGTGGACCGCATTCTCAGAATAATGTTTTTTTAAAACGTTACTTTTAAAAATCACTAGACTACCAAGAAAATGAATTACATTAAAATGTAGTTACCAAAATAGTTTTTAATTATGAGATAGTGATAACTTGCTTTTTATTACACAGAACAGGTTCTAGCAGTGAATCTAATTGCTGTCATTTTGAATTGATAAGCGTAAACAATGCTATGAGATATCTACTCAAGCAATTCATAACTGATGAAAGTCTGTGCTGTTTCCATTAGCATCAAAGTCGCAGGTACTGCGAATACTGTGATGCTACATTTATAATAGGAGGAAATGCTAAATTTCAGTTTGAGGTTAGTGAAAACAATAGTGTAGTTTTTCTCCTGTTCTAATTTATGACCCTCCTGAATCCTGTTCATTTGAGGGTTCCATTCAGTTTAAGAATCTCAGAATATAGAGAGAGCTTCTGTTATTTTTGGAAATGAGGTGGTAATGGAAGTACCTCATCTGAGGCTTAAAACTTTAAAGTGAATACATAGTTTTTTGTTGGGAGGGTTTTATTTTGTTTTGCCACAGTAGTTTTATTTAAAAAAAAAAAAAATTCCTGGATTTGCAAGTATCTAATGTTTTCTATGTTCTCAAGCAGGAAGACTCAAAAAGCCTTTTGTAAAGGTGGAAGATATGAGCCAGTAAGTATCTAAGTCCAATCTGTATGATTTAAGTGCAGTACTAAAGGGGAAAATCACCTAAATAATTAGGCTAGCTCGATTAGTACTGTTAGGTTCCTTTGTGTTTGATTTATATTATGCTAACGTGCATGCGGCACAAGTTAATGAAAGTAGCATTAATTCATTTATGCTCAAGGACTAAATTTAGTTTCAGTATGTTGTAGATATCCCTGAAATAGCTGGTTTAGAAAAATCATGACACCATTTTTTAGTATTTAAATTATTCTCTGGCTAAATGCAGTACCAAATGATTTAGAACTACTGAAAGATTACGCCTACATTTGCCAAAAAAAAATTATTAGATGCTATTTAGAAATAGAAAATCTAAGTATAACATCTAACATGGTTGATTTCCAAAACTCACTCTGAAGTACTGTAGGGTAGTCTTTTTGTTGTTGTTGTTGTTTGTTTTGATTTTTTGAGATGGAGTCTTGCTCTGTCACCTAGGCTAGAGTGCAGTGGCACAATCTCGGCTCACTGCAACATTCACCCCACCCCCAGGAGAACTGAAGCAGTTCTCCTGCCTCAGCCTCCCAAGTAGCTGGGATTGCAGGTGTATGCCACCATGCCCAGCTGATTTTTGTATTTTTAGTAGAGATGGGGTTTAACCATTTTGGCCGGGCTAGTCTCTAACTCTTGACCTCAAGTGATCCTCCTGCCTCAGCCTCCCGAAGTGCGGGGATTACAGGCGTGAGCCACTGTGCCCAGCCATGTGGGATAATCTTAATGAAGACCTCAGATATAAATAGGCCTGCCATGAGAGAATTAGATTACTTTCTTTTTTCTTTCCACTTACTAATTTAGACATGTGTGGTTAATTCTCTTGGGTATTCACACTGAGGTGACAAAAGTGTATTGAAAACTGCTTTTTGTGAATGTGTTCCTGTGAAGAAAAAAGTACAATTCAAAAGGAGGCCTAGAAAAGACACTAATATACGAAAGGATAGCCCATGTTCATGAATTGGAAGACATAATATTGTTAAGATGTTAATACCACCCAAAGTGACCTACAGATTCAGTGCAATACCTATCAAAATTTCAATGATGGTTTTTGCAGAAATAGTAAAAATGTATCCTAGAATTCAGACGGGATTGTAACAGATGCAGGATACCTGAGACAGTCATTAAAAAGAACAACAAAGGCCGGGCATGGTGGCTTACGCCTGTAATCCTAGCACTTTGGGAGGCCGAGGCGGGCAGATTGAGACCATCCTGGCTAATACGGTGAAACCCCATCTCTACTAAAAATACAAAAAATTAGCCGGGCGTGGTGACAGGCGCCTGTAGTCCCACCTACTCAGGAGGCCGAGGCAGGAGAATGGCATGAACCCTGGAGGCAGAGCTTGCAGTGAGCCAAGATCCTCCAGCCTGGGGGCAGAGTGAGACTCCGTCTCAAAACAAACAAACAAAAAAAACGAAAGAACAACAAAATAAGAGGTCTCTCACTTCCTGATTTCAAAACTTACTGTAGTGCTACAGAAATCAGAACAATTTGGTATTAGAATAGAGACATATAAACCAATGGAATAGAATAGAAAGCCTAGAAATAAACCATCACACATATGGCCAAATGATTTTCAACAACGGTATGAAGATCATTTAATGTAGAAAGGACAACATTTTTAACAGCGTTGAGAAAACTAGATATACACATGCAAAAGAATGGCATTAGGCTCCTACCTTACATCATGTTCAAAAGTTAACTCAAAATGGACCAAAGACCTAAAATGGTAAAATTCTTGGAGAGAACATAGGGGAAAAGCTTCATGACATTGGATTTGCAGTGCTTTGCTGGATATGACACCGAAAACACAGATAACAAAAGATAAAATAATTAAATTGGACCGTATCAAAAATACAAATTTCTGTGCCTAAAGGGATATAACAGTCCAAAGAATGGAAGAAAATATATCTATTTTTTTTTTTCAGCTTTCTCAGGTTGAACAAGTCATATATCTAATAAGAGTGTTAATATCCGGAATATATAAAGAATTACAACTCAACAACAAAACAACCCAGTTTTAAAAATAGGCAAAGCGCTGAATATAGACATTTTTCCAGAGATGATACACAAATAGCCAATAAGCATATGAAAAGATGTTCAACATTACTAATCATTAGGGAATGCAAATCTAAACCACAGTGAGATACCACTTTACATTATTTAGGATGGCTACTATTCAAAACTCCACAGCAGCCAAAAAGTGAAAGTAATCCAAGTCCATCAGCAAATTAATGGATAAATAATATGTGAGATGTGTGTACACACACTCAATGGAATATTATTCAGCCTTAGAAAGGATTGAAATTCTGATACATGCAACATCAATAAACCTTTTAAGACATGCTAAGTGAAATAAGACGAAAAATACTGCATGGTTCCACTCATGAAGCACCTACATAAGTCAAATTGATAACAACAAGTAGAATGGTAGTTGTCAGGGGATATGGAGAAAGGGTATTTGGGAAGTTACTGTTTGATGGGTACAGAGTTTCAGTTTTTGCAAGATGAAAATACGTCATTTTACAAAAGATGGATGGTAGCAGTGATGGTACCACAGCAATTGTGATTACTTAATGCAACTGAATTATACCACAGTTTTTAAAATGTGGAAGTGTTAAAAATATTAGGCCCGAAATTGATTTTTTGAAGGGAAGCCTAAATTAATTTCTGTTGTGTATTTCAGATTCCAGCTGAATTATATGACTTTGAAATACAAAACTTTAAAACTTTTTTTCTTTAATCATAAAGAAGCTCATGTATTTGTTTTTCTATTCTTTTAGACTTTATAGGCCGTTTTATCTTCAGCTGACCAATATGCCTTTTATAAATTATTCTATTCAGAAGCCCTGCAGTCCATTTGATGTAGACAAGCCATCTAGTATGCAAAAGCAAACTCAGGTTAAACTAAGGTTGGTTTGAATTTTTACTTTTAAGAAGGAATATTCAGAATTTCATCTCAACTTTTCTTTGTAAAGATTTTAAATAGTTTGGTTTATGCCATAATGGTTGTTTGTGTTTGTAATTACTATTCTGATTACTTTTCCCTCTGTATAAGTCTGAATCTGTTTAGATGGAGGTGGGGAGGGTCTTAAAATATTTGTAAATGAAACTGTGTAGTTTATCTTGAATGATATGAAATATTCTCCAGATTATTCATTAAAGCTTTAGTTTGCTTCTCAATATAGTATAAAGAAATATGATTAAAAGTACTTGCTGATATAAGTCTCTGCAAATTACGCAGATTCTTTGTGTGATAGTTTAGGACAATAAAGTTTAAAAGTTATTCCTTAGGTTCAGCAGTTAATTCTTTACCATGTATTTCTGTCATCAGAATCCAAACGGATGGTGATAAGTATGGTGGAACCTCAATTCAACTCCAGTTGAAAGAGAAGAAGAAAAAAGGATATTGCGAATGTTGCTTGCAGAAGTATGAAGATCTAGAAACTGTAAATGAGATTTTATATTTTGGGGCTTGTTTCAAAACTCTAATACTTCTGTTTTAAATTTTAGCTTGTTATTCTGATGGAGATATTTTACATTTTAATAACTCAAGGGAGGAAATGAGTATTGAAAATGAATTTATTCAACAAATACTGAGCATCTACTACATACTGATCAGTACTCTGGGCAAACAGCATTGAACAAAACAGACTTAATTTTTTACCCTTGTGAAGTTTATATTCTGTAGGGTGGGGGTGAGGTAGGGGTAGAGATAGGTAACCACAGGATAAAAGAGTAATAAAAATGTATACAGAAAATATTAGATCAGTGCTATGAAAAAACAGAAGATAGGAATGGAGATGTTGCTATTTAGCCTACAAGGAACAACACCTAACTAATAAGGTGACATTTGAGTAGAGACCTGAGAGAAGTGAAGTAATAAGACCTGGATATTGAGATAAGCAAGTGCAAAAGTCCCAATTTAAAATGATTGATGGGACCAAGGAATAGATATTGGTAGTCCAGACTAAGTGGTAGTAGAAGTGCTGAAACGTGGTCAGATTGTGGGTTTGTTTTAAAGGTGGGACCAAGAGGATTTGCCAATGGATTGGATGTTGCAAGTAAGGGAAAATGGTAGTCAGGGGTTACTATGGTATTTTGAACCTTAGCAATTAAAAAGTGGGCTTATTATTTATAATGGGAAGAGAAGAGTTTAAAGAAGTAAAGACCATTGAGGTAGCAGAAAGAAATGGAAGAGTTGGAAAAGGTAGGGTATATAGGATGAAAATGGGGGAACTATTATAGTTTGCAAACTGATGAAAAGAGCAAGAGCTGTGGATTCAGGCTGCCAGGTTTGAATCCTGGCTCCCTGGCTGTGTGACCTTGGACAGTGTTTGGCACACAGTAATTGCTTATTGTCAGCTGTTATTTGAATTATTTTTTATGTAGTAGATAGGTTTGTTTTGGTGTTTGGTTTGGTTTTGGTAGAAGATGGTGGGAAAGTTAAGGGGAAAGAATAATACTTGAACATATCTGTCTTCAGACTCTGAATTGAAGTTTATTTTATAAACCAAAATATATTAGTGTTTTGTGTCATTTTTTTTTTGTTTTATGTAATAAATGAGAAAACTATGGTTAGTCTAAAATTGCTTTTAATCAGAAGCTGAAGTATCTCAGAATTATTTCCCCTTCCTGAAAATCATTTTGAAAATTAAAATTACAGATTGGTTCTGAAGTTTTACTTTGCTGGTGTAGCAACAAAATACTCTAGAATGGATGCTTAATGTGGTGCTCAGAAAACGTCGAGGCTAAAAAATGAAAAAAGTTGTTCAATGGTTGCCACAAAGAAGGAGAATTAGTGAACACAGATGTTGAGATTAGAGGTTGGGATTGAAATTTAAGGTCATGTTTTTACAGTTTTCATTTATATGTTTCTTAGTTGCTAAGAGAAAAGAAATATTTTTTGAATGTTAGGTTTCATAATGATTCAATTCCACTTGTACCAAGGGATTCAATTAACAAATATTTTTGAGTACTGGAGAAAAAGCAACAGATAAGGTGGACATCCCTACCCTTATGCACCTTATGGCCTGGCAGAGTAGATACAAAATATGTATTTCCAAGTGTGATGAGTTTCACAAAAGTATGAAGAGCAATGGGAATAAATAATGAGGTTATTTAACCTAGAATTAGGTTCTCAAAGGCCCAACTGAACACAAGTGACTTTTAAATTAAGACTTTTAAGGATGAATAAGAAGAACTTAATGGAAATTAGAGGGGAACTTAATAAAAGTTGGAAATTTTTCCTTCCCAGAACATTAGTAGACTGAATCTGAGCTTACAGATTTGATGTTTGCTTTTAAATTTTAATAATTGCTTGTTTTTATTACTGGGCATATATAATTTGTAAGTGGTAAAGTTTGCAAGTAAGGAAGGAATACATGTATATTCCAGGATGCATTGTGGCTTTTTGTGACCAATGGAGAATTTAGTTTTTGGAAATGTAATCAAATCATCAAAATGTAAAATTCCATGAAACTAGGGAAATAGAAATTAGGTTCTTTCATGGTCATCTAGAGGCAAGCTTCTAAGTACAATTCCCTTCCTGATCAGCTGACAGACAAATAATAAAGTTAGGCTGGAGATTCCATCTATTCACAAGAAACTTTGTTTGCTGTGAATTTTATCTCACTATGCTGTGAACTTGTTTACTTTTGGTTTTGACCACTCTTTTTGTTTTTTTTGGTTTTTGTTTGAGATGGAGTCTTGCTCTGTCACGCAGGCTGGAGTGCAGTGATGCAATCTCAGTTCACTGTAACCTCCACCTCTCGGGTTCCAGAGATTCTCCTGCCTCAGCCTCTCTGGTAGTTGGGACTACAAGCATGCACCACCATGCCTGGTTAATTTTTGTATTTTTAGTAGAGACGGGATTTCACCTTGTTGGCCAGGCTAGTCTTGAACTCCAGACCTCAGGTGATCCGCCATCCTTGGCTTCCCAAAGTGCTAGGACTTAACAGGCGTGAGGCACTGCGCCTGGTGGTTTTGACTACTCTTAAGAATGAGAGTAATTTCTGTATATTCTGTTACAAGCACTGGGTAATTGAGATCATTTGTTGTTCATTCTCAAATGTGTTCTTCAATTATGAATCTTGGCTTTTTTAGTACTTCACAGCATTTAATGTGGTTCATGTGTTTAATCTACTTTCTGGATTCTTTTATGTTAACTTACATTTCATTCATTTATTACTCTGTAAGCCCTGCTTTACTTGGTAATAATTGCCTGAAGACAAAGTAATAGAGGGAAATGTGTTTTCCAAAATGTTACTGTTGTATCTCTCTGTCTATATCTTTTTTTTTTTCTTTTCTTTTTTTTGCAACAGAGTCTTGCTCTGTTGCCCAGGCTTGAGTACAGTGGTACCATCTCAGCTCACTGCAACCTCCACCTCCTGGGTTCAAATGATTCTCCTGCCTCAGCCTCCCAAGTAGCTGGGACTACAGGCATGTGCCACCATGCCCAGCTGTTTTTTTGTATTTTTAGTAGAGACAGGGTTTCACCATGTTGGCCAAGCTGGTTTCAAACTCCTGACCTCAGGTGACCCGCCCACCTCGGCCTCCCAAAGTGCTGGGATTACAGGCATGAGCCACTGCGCCCAACCTGTGTCTTCGTTTTCTGACATAGCTCATTCTTTTCAGTTGCGTTGTAACTACAAATTAGTATTTGTCTTTTCTCACTGAAGACTAAAAACCAAAGTAGTTTTACTGGCTTCTCAAAAGTGACTTTTGTTTTGTTTTGTTTTGTTTTGTTTTGTTTTATTTTATTTTATTTTATTTTAAACGTCTTTTGAAGTCTAGTAAAGGGTATTATCTTTGGAGTAGCTATTGGAAACCTAATTTTAGGGGCATGAGAATGTTAGAAAACCTTAATTTAAAAGGAATCTCTTGGTTTTAAAATACAATTTTTTGATATATGTTTTTAATTTTGTTTTAGCACCTTCTAAGTGAGCAACACAGAAACTTTGCACAGAGTAACCAGTATCAAGTTGTTGATGATATTGTATCTAAGTTAGTTTTTGACTTTGTGGAATATGAAAAGGACACACCTAAAAAGAAAAGGTAATTAGTTTTATCAACCTAAGTTTTAAATTCTAGAAGGCCGGGGGTGGTGGCTTATGCCTGTAATCCCAGCACTTTGGGAGGCTGAGGCAGGTGGATCACCTGAGGTCAGGAGTTTGAGACCAGCCTGGCCAACGTGGTGAAACCCTGTCTCTACTAAAAAAATGACAAAAATTAGCCAGGTGTGGTGGTGTGCGCCTGTAATCCCAGCTACTCAGGAGGCTGAGGCAGAAGAATCACTTGGAACCTGGGAGGCAGAGGTTGCAGTGAGCCAAGATTGCACCACTGCACTCCAGCCTGGGTGACAGTGAGACTCTGTCTCAAAAATAAATAAATAAATAATACTAGAATATTAAACTATTTTATTAAACTAAAAATAAACACAGTTTGCCTGTTCTTAAAAGGAATATGTATTTTCAGGATGTAAATATGGTTAAAAACCAGTAACTTCTTCCTTTCCCTTCTTCCCTACTATCAAAGATCCTTACCTTAGACTACTTTTAGTTCCATTCTTTTTAAATTTTCTTTTTATCTAAAATATTTCCTTTTTTAAATTTTTTGTTTTATTTTGAGACGGTCTCACTCTATCACCCAGGCTGGAGTGAAGTTGTGTAATCCCGGCTCACTGCAACCTCCGCCTCCCACGCACAAGAGATTCTCATGCCTCAGGCTCCTGA
Organism: Rhinopithecus bieti; assembly: GCF_001698545.2. Taxonomy (NCBI): domain Eukaryota; kingdom Metazoa; phylum Chordata; class Mammalia; order Primates; family Cercopithecidae; genus Rhinopithecus; species Rhinopithecus bieti. Next base: position 1,791,587 of record NW_016803701.1, on the reverse strand, counting down.
GTAGTTGGGATTACAGGCATGTGCCACTACACCCCACTAATTAGTCTCATTCTTGACATTGTAGTTTAGAAGGAGTTGGCAGACTTTTCCTGTAAAGAGCCAGATAGTTGATATTTTAGGTTTTGTGAACTGTCAGATCTATGTTACAACTAACTAGCTTTTTTGTACAATAGATATGGCTGTATTTTGATACAATTTTGTTTACAAAAATAGACTGAAGGCTAGAGAACCATAAAGTTTACCATTTACTCAGACAAAAAGTTTTATTGAAATTTTAGGTAATATTAAGGAGTTTTCAGAAACCTTCCTCCACTTGCCTCTTAGGTCTTTGTATTTTCACTAAATATCTTTGCCTAAACCTTATGATGGGTATATTTACTAAAGGTACTGACAGTACTTTTAAGTGTGAATACAGTACTGCTCAATGTACACTAACTGCACATAGACAAAAATTGTCCTGATTAGATTATTCCCATAAACTTAAAAAGAAATGTTTTCATATGGATATACCCTAGAGGTGGTGATAACTCACTAAGTTAGTCTTTATTCTTAGACTAACCTTATTTAAGGCATAAAGAAGATTAGAAATGTGATACCAAGATACATCTTCTGAAAATTAACTAGAAAGTTTTTTTGCTTCAGGTGGAACAGTTCTTAAATCCCATATTTCTGTGACATTCAGAATGGTTTCATGACTGACTGAATGTGGATTTGAAGAGGAGGCGTATTTCCAAATATTAAAACTATGTGGGCTACTGTGGCTGGGCGGGGTGTCTCACACCTGTAGTCCCAGCACTTCGAGAGGCTGAGGCGGGCAGATCACTTGAGGCCAGGAGTTCTAGACCAGCCTAGCCAACGCGGTGAAAGCCTGTAAAAAAAAAAAAAAAAAAAAATTAGTGGTGGCACATGCCTGTAGTTCCAACTACTTAGGAGGATGAGGCACAAGAATCACTTGAACCTAAGAAGTGGAAGTTGCAGTGAGCTGAGATCAGGCCACTGCACTCTAGCCTGGTTGACAGAGAGACTCTGTCTCAAAAAAAAAAAAAAAAAAAAAACCTATGCGGGCTACTCTAAGAACTCATAATTCCTTAAAAATTCTGTCTGTAGCAAAATTCTGAGCTAGTACTGGTTGTTCCTTGATGGTCTTATTTTTATGTGCACTAATTTTACTTCTGTGGGCAAGTCTCCTAAACATCTTGGACTTAAAAGCCAGGTTAGACTAGTTTTCTTTTTTTTTTTTTACATTTTTTTATTGCCTATTTGTTCAACGATTTATATTTATTTGTAAGTAAATGTATGAAGATAAACAAAAAACATTCTGGTTGAAGGGGCAGGAAAAATTGTATCATTTCTCACAGTTAATCTGTGACATGCGGGACATAAAATGTAATTGGTGAGCTATTAACTTTTTCTCTAATGGTATATTATTTAGGGTTGTCTAATACAAACTGGCATTTCAGGGATATCAAGATGCTCCATGAAGAAAATAATTTTAGGTCAAATATGTTTGAACCTCAAAAGTTACAACTTTATCACCTTTGAAAGTATAAAGATACTAAGTTTCTAGCTCACTTCGATATTAAATATTCTTAAATATAAATTTAAAATATATGTTTTTGCCATAGGTTTCTCAGTAAATACTTATTCTCCACATTGCTAAGTAAAATGAAGAGTAAAATGTGCATTAATGTAAATCAAAGCACAGAAGTTATGAAATTGTTCAGAATAATGAAAGCAAAATTAGGGGCAGACTCAGATCCCTTCACTGTCATCTTTCTTTCATTTGCATGATTAAAGTAATTTTAAATGTCAAAATTCAGGATATTGGTTATCTCTGGGACGGAGGCAAGGAATGTAGAGGAGAGAGGTACACTAGAGTTTTCAGCTATATCTGAAAAGTGGTATTACTTTAAAAACAGCTCATGTTAATTTGGCAAAATGTTAAGATGTTTGTATTTTTGTAAAATTTCCTAAGTTAAATAGGTTTCTCAACGATTATATAATGTTTTTACTAATTTAATTTCTAACTACTCAGGAATTTTGATAGCAATTATTTTAATATTTTCTTTTATTTTCCTACAAAGAATAAAATACAGTGTTGGATCCCTTTCTCCTGTTTCTGCAAATGTCCTGAAAAGACTGAACAAAAGGAAAAGTGGAATACCAACATATTTCTCAGAAAGATTGCCGGGAAGATGATATAACGGTGATGGAGCAGAATTTCCTGTATAAAGAGACCCAGGAAACTGAAAAAGAGCTTCTGTTTATTTCAGAGCCCATCCCCCACCCTTCAAATGAATTAAGAGGGCTTAATGAGAAAACGACTAATAAATGTTCCATGTTAAGTACAGCTGACAATGACATAAGACAGAGTTTTACACAGCTACCTCTACATAAAAACAAACAGGAATGCATTCTTGACATTTCCGAACACACGTTAAGTGAAAATGACTTAGAAGAACTAAGGGCAGATCACTATAAATGTAACGTAAAGGCATCTGTACATGTTTCTGATTTCAGTACAGATAATAGTGCATCTCAGCCAAAACAAAAGTCAGATATTATGCTTTTTCCAGCAAAGGATCTCAAGGAAAAGGACCTTCATTCAATATTTACTCATGATTCTGGTCTGATAACAATAAACAGTTCACAAGAGCACCTAACTGTTCAGGCAAAGGCTCCATCCCATACTACTCCTGAGGAACCCAATGAATGTGACATCAAGAATATGGATAGTTTACCTTCTGGTAAAATACATCGAAAAGTGAAAATAATATTAGGAAGAAATAGAAAAGAAAATCTGGAACCAAATGCTGAATTTGATAAAAGAACTGAATTTATTACACAAGAAGAAAACAGAATTTGTAGTTCACCAGTACAATCTTTACTAGACTTGTTTCAGACTAGTGAAGAGAAATCAGAATTTTTGGGTTTCACAAGCTACACGGAAAACAGTGGTATATGCAGTGTTTTAGATATTTGGGAAGAGGAAAATTCAAATAATCTGTTAACAGCATTTTTCTCGTCCCCTTCAACTTCTACATTTACTGGCTTTTAGACTTTAAAAAATGCATACTTTTCAGAAGTGATAAGGATCATATTCTTGAAATTTTTATAAATATGTATGGAAATTTTTTTTACCAGCTTTGTTTACAGAACCAAATGTAAATATTAAAAATAAACATTTGCAATTTTCTACAGAATTGAATGACTGTTACAGAAAAATTACAGTATAAACTTGACTGGTCTTATTTTACATAATATATATGTTCATAATTGTTTCCTGAGAATTACAGTGAATAATAATTTGCTTGGTCACTGAAAACCACCAGTAAAGTGAAATTTGGGGAATATCAAACTTAGCATTATACATTTGGATATTCTAGTTGTATTGTAAATTTAAAAAGATAATCAGGATAGGATGACCTTGCCTTGAAAAACCTGAATTTCATACAGAAAGGGAAAATACATTTCAATGGTTGAATTCTGGAAATCATCAGAAATACTGACACTTGAGGGTCACTGGTGGACCATGCTAGTATTTTGGTGCTGAGTAATTAGATTATGTAGAGTGGTAGCTAGAAGTCATGAAGGAAAGACTTAACCAGGCTACCAAGTGGAATATAATTTGTCTGCTATTTTTAATTATTTACCTTTGTAAATAACTTTGAGAATATTCAAAAGTTGACTCTCTGGTGGCTCACCCCTGTAATCCCAGCACTTTGGGAGGCCGATGCAGGTGGATCACGAGGTCAGAAGATCAAGACCATTCTGGCCAACATAGTGAAACCCTGTCTACTAAAAATACAGAAAATTAGCTGAGCAAGGCAGCGCACCTGTAGTCCCAACTGTTCCCTCCAAAGGCAGAGAATTGCTTGAACCTGGGAAGTGGAGGTTGCAGTGAGCCGAGATCACACCACTGTACTCCAGCCTGGGTGACAGAGTGAGACTCCATCTCAAAAAAAAAAAAAAAAAGATTACCCCCTAATTTGGTAGGAGATGAAAAAGAAAAGGATGGCATTGAATTACAGATACAGGGGTATATACAAGGATTTGGGATATATACACGGATTGGCTTGATCTGGCACTTACTGATAAAACCACTTGGAGAAGAGAAAATTCAAATACAAGAAATGTCCATTTGAATCTGTGGATATAAGGCATTTGCCTTTGAGTATGTTCTTGTAGGAGTAAGACTACCTACCACCAGTGACTTTCAGTTGGTGCTATTGCATAGTACATGAATATATTGTCACTAAAAATTAGGTTACTAGTCTTAATTTTTTTGAAATATATGATTCTCAATATAGGACTAGTTCATATGCTTATCCTGCATGTATTTGACTGTTTGGACAGCATCAATGAATACTGGCTTTTTAACACCTGTATTTTTCATACCAGTACCTTAAGTAGGCTCAATAAGAGTCTTTACAGTGCATACATGCACACCCTGTTTCCATTGTAAATTATTATTCCATTTTCTGTCACAAATGCATGTATGTATGTGTAAATATCAGGTTTCGTAGACAACCTTTGAAAAATCTAAATGGAACTTGGGAAATTATTTGCAGGTGTATTTCCCTTCAGTTATCAGTGTTCCCCAAATTTTTCAAATAACTAAAAGGTATGTAAAGTCACTCTATGATCCTTTGACTTTAAGAGTAACAGTGTCTGGCTGAGTGTGGTGGCTTATGCCTGTAATCCCAGCACTTTGAGAGGCCAAGGGAGGCGGATCACGAGGTCAGGAGATCGAGACCATCCTGGCCAACATGATGAAAGCCTGTCTCTACTAAACTACGAAAAATTCACTGGGCATGGTGGTGCGCTCCTGTAATCCCAGCTACTTGGGAGGCTGAGGCAGGAGAATTGCTTGAACCCCGGAGACAGAGATTGCAGTGAGCTGAGATTGCACCACCGCACTCCAGCTTGGTGACAGAGCGAGACTCCGTCTCAAAAAAAAAAAAAAAAAAAGTGACTTCAATTTGCAGTGGTACTCTGGGCATCATTTTACGTGAAGTTATTAAGGAGAGAAAGTCTGAACCCTTCAGTAAAACTTGTTAAACTATTTTGACACTGAACATTGAACTTAGAATACCACATGGTCTTCATAATGAGTATTCAGCTTTTTTCAAGTGCTTAAATTTCAGTTTATTTGGAATAATTTCAGTTTACTTGGGCTACCACATACAGTTTGTTTGGATTGTGCTGTGCAGCTATGCAGATGGGCACCCAGCCAGTGAGATGAAGGCAGGTTATTTGCAAGAAGTAGTGTGTCCTGGCAATGAGGTGCATCTACCTAGAGGTAGGGGTAGTTTTTCCTAATTTTTACCAAGGCACAGCCAAGGTAATGTTTACCCAGAAGGTGCTTTGCCTTTTTGTTTTTCTTTCTTTTGTTTTTTGATACTAGGTCTCTCTTGTCCAGGCCTGGTTACCATGGTGCAATCAGCTTATTGTGGCCTCAGACTCCTGGGCTTAGCCGGGCACTGACTCATGCCTGTAATCCCAGTACTTTGGGAAGCTGAGATAGGAGGATCACTTGTGATCAGGAGTTCAAGGTGAGCCTGGGCAGCATAGCTAAACTTTGTTTTATTAAAAAAAAAAAAAAAAAAATAGCAGGGTTTGGTGGCACATGCCTGTAGCCCCAGCTACTCAGGTGGCTGACATGGGAGGATCCTTGACTTGAGCCGAGCTCTTTCTTTTTTCTTTTTTTTTCTTTTTTCTTTTTTTGAGTGATGGGTTTTTTGGTGTGTTGTCTAGGCTGGTCTCAAACACCTAATCATAAGTGATCCTAATTCTCTAATAGCACTTATGATTTAGTTCCCTGATTTGTTCACAAAAGGACACTTAATCTTTAATGTAGCAAGGTATCTTGAAAAATGGGAATCTTCAGAGATCATCAGGGTAGACAGGAAACTTGGTTTACTTGATAGAAAGTGACCCGCATTGCCAAAGTTGTCCAGACAACAAATCCCCAGCAAGCACGGGATAAAGTAGAATTCTGTGATTTCAAGAGTACCGAAGTTAAAAGATGTTAGGAAAGAAAAGAAACAGGCACTCTAATTTCAACTTTCATCTAAAGGTAACAGTCTAGCATTCAAAGTTGATGATTCCATATTTCTAGGGGTGGTCAGAGCAGCAGCAGTGAAGACAGTTTGATACTGTGACTCAAAATGAATGTTTATTTTCTAAGATATACAAGGACACAGTTGTAGCAAAAGATGTATTTCACAAAATCATTATCATTGGTTTTGAAGCCAATGACCTTTCTGCATGCATAGTTCAGTATTATGTCTGATATTAGAATAATTTGTGGAATCATACATAGATGCTTCTGATTCTAAAATTTGTGATTTTTATGTAGAGAACCCTAATGAATGTGCAAGCAAAATATATATGTTTAAAAGAGGAATAGAAAACAAAGAATTCTATGCGTAAAACTTTGACCTAAAACCATTGAATTTGAACCCTTATTTCTAGAAATGTAAGATTATTCCGTGTTATCAGATAGAATTTTGGGGTTTTGGGGGTTTCTTAAAGCACTTAGTTGCCAGGATGGATGTGTAATTCTATTCTGCCATCTAAAGGATATATTAAAATACTCTAGGTTAATAAATGTTATTTAAATATTACCAGCTTCTCTAAATGCAGTTTTGATTATGAGAACAAAGACAGTTTTATGTTACATTTCAATCAGAAATTATTCCAGTGCTGTTTCATTAATAAAGTGAAATGTAAGAATGATAGGCCCCTTCCTATAAGAGATGGAAAGGTTCTTAAGCATAATAATAAATGTAAAGTAAACCTCAATCTTAAAACCATGAGTTTGCCAAGTAAAAAAGGTCTAAACAATGCCAGTCACAGAGTGGTATGCTCAAGAGAAATTAATTGGAGCCAGTTACCCTAGACAACAACCACAATGAACTTGCCTGTATTAAAGTTGTACTATAACAAATAATATACTATACATGAGCCATGTGCTATAATTACATTATTTGTCATGGGAGGTGTCAGAGGCTGGAGAGGAAGAATGGCATAGTACAAAGACAAACCAAATGAAACGGCCATTTAGCCTTTTAGCTGCATTAGTTATAGGGAATATCAGAACTTAGGTCTTGCTAACAGTATTTTTAATTAGCATTAATTTCATAGGCAATATGTGAGGAAAGTAGCCTCTTTAAAATCCCATAGCAAAAAGAAAAAAAAAAAGTCTAGGAGCAGCTCTGGGCAATTAAAGGGGCAAAACAAATTTGTCAGCAAAAGTAATCCTGCAAGAAAAGGTATGCCAATTTTAAACACTGATAACATGATGGAAAAGAAAAACTAAAACACAGATATACTCAGCCATACTTATTGAAGAATATGACCAATTCCTTCATGAGAAGTCAAAATTATCAAAGTCCCTGTATATTATTTTTGTTTGTTTTACTTGGTTATGCTTAAATGTACAGTAGCATTTAGCTTTTGTACTATAGGATAAGATCAGTTGTCTTCAGTTCTACTGCTGACTTCCTCAAACCTCAAAGGATATTGGCAATAGGTGAACCCAGTCAAATTATGAAATCCAGTAAAACCAAGAAGGAACCATCTGTAGAAATTTCTTTTAACAAAGCTTTGCTTTTGGTTTTAAAAATCACTTTGACCACATGCTCCAATGTATGTGTGTGTTGTATAACATGTATGTTACTACTAATACATATTTGAACAAGAAATACTATATAATAATTTATTAAAAAATTAAATTTATAATATATATTGTATTATATATAAAGTATCGCTTTGGTCCCCCAGGGCAGAGTGCAGTGGCCCATGAATCTCTGCGCTCACTGCAAACTCCGGGCCCTCCCAGGGCTCAGTTTTGATTCTTCATGCCTCAGCCCCCTCCCAAGTAGCTGGTGATTACAGGCATGCATCACCACGCCTGGCAATTTTTAAGGGGATAAAATTATATGCCAACATTTTTCACCAATGCATACCAATACGTTTTTGCTGTCACAAAAAAATGCCAATTTAAAATATTGGACCAAGAGTAAAGGAACTATTCAAAGCTACCTTAGATAGGGCCAGGGTCTTTCATGTTTCTCATTAGAAAATGGTTCTGTGATTTAAGTATTTTTGAAAAGGTCAGGGTTTTTTTGTTTGCGGGGTTTGCGTTTGGTTATTTGGTTGTTTTTTGTTTTTTGTTTGTTTTGTTTTTGAGACACAGGTGCTGGCCCTCTGTCACCCAGGCTGGATGTAGTGGTACAATCTCAGGCTCGAGCATGTGCACTGCATCTGGCATATTTTTTTGGATTTGGTTATATTAGACCGGGCTTTTGACCAATGGTGGTCAGGGCTTGCCGTCTCGAACTCCTGCGCTTCAAATGATCTGCCCGCCTTAGCCTCCCAAAAGTGCTAGGATTACAGGTGGCTGAGTCACTGCACCTGGGGTCAAAAATTCAGTTCATTTCAATACTTGCCGTTTTTTATTGCGCCTGTCATAGCTCAAAACACACGACACACACACAAAATACTTGGAAAATTTCCCTACCACTTTAGGCCTCCATTTGCAAAATTGTAACTAATTTTTCAGGTTTAGTTCCCAGGAATCCCAAATATTCATTGCAAATCTAGTTAGCATAAGCTTCAGATGCCTGGAGATTTAATCAGTTAGCTTTTCCAATTAGAAGGTCTTTGGGAAGATTTTTTTAAACAGGATAGAAAATTCCAGTTTACAAAGTGCTGAGCAATTGTTACAGGTGACATGTATTTTCAGGACATAAACGTATGTAACCAACAGAAAACATTTCCGAAATATTATTTTCAAAAATGCTCTTCACTATGTTTTATGGACCATTTCCAAAAGCCCAGTTTGTTTCCACATTTTGTTAACATTGTAACGTTTGAAGGCCGATAAAATTGAGAATGGTTTGGTGTTCCGCCCCTAATCCAAATAACTTTCGAGGCTCTCAGACACATTAGTACCCCCTTCATAGCCAGTTCCCCAGCTTCCATAAAATATTTTCTTTACCCTGTTTTAGCACTTTTCAAGCAGCTATGCAAAACTTTTTATAGACAAAAGGTCTGTAAAAGGTCATTACACGAGCGCCCTTCATGACTTTTGGGTTCCCCCTCAGCAGAGGACTGGAGATGGAATTTAGTATGCAGATTGTTTTTCTAAGGGGCTGCCCTTTGGATATCAGGTTGACTCCACAGGGAGGCCTTTTCAGAGGTTGCTCTTTTTGGTGAAGATGAACCGATAAGTTCATTTGAGCTATGGGTCACATCTAGGGAAAGAGCCATTTACTCTGGGCAGATGACGCGACCTCATCAGCCTGATACAATCTCTGAAGGAGCTGTCAGCTAGGAAGTGAAAAGCTGTTTGCTGTCAGTGACTCCCAGAAGCTGAGGCAAACAAGTTACCTGCCAGAGCGGATCAGGATCAAATACCCCACATAGGTGACTCTGCGCTGTTTGGTTTATTGGCACAAGGAACTCAAAATGGCCTGGGCTGTGGTGGTTGCCAACTTATAATTCAAACAGAGTCGCCTCAGGTGGAAACACATGTCAAGAGGGTCCAACATACGTGACAGCAAGCAGGTCCACTCCTGTTCCACTCATTGGGTTGCTAGGACGTTAGTTTGTTGGGGCGGCATGAGCCACCCATAAAAACTTCTTAAACCCCAACGTGCGTTATACTGCATCTTAAATGATACCTATTCGGCAAGATATATCAGCCTCAAGGGGTGATTGCGGGTGCCCTACTTAACAGGGCCCACTGTCCCAATACTATATCAGCGAAGCTTTCTGGTGGATTCAATGCATAATAAGGGGCTTGTGAACTGCATGATCATTGCCGGCCTACCCCCCATGCCTCCTTTGCCTAGCTAAAGCGTACATTTCCCTGGTTCTGATACGAAGTTATGTATGATGCCCATGGCCCAGTGAAAACTCTGTAAGCTCTTAAAAATGCAATTGGGCCGGGGCGCCGGTGGCTCAAGGGCCTGTAATCCCAGCACTTTGGGGAGCGCCTGAGACGGTGGATCACGGACGTCAGGGGAGCATCGGAAACATCCTGGCTAACACGGAAGAAACCCCGGTCTCCCAATTTTAAAAAATACAAAAAAACTAGCCGGGGGCGACGTACGGGGGCGCCTTGTTTAGTCCCAGCTACTCGGGAGGCTGAGGCAGTGGGGAATGGGCCTAAACCCGGCGAGCAGAGCTTGCAGTGAGCTGAATCCAGCCACTGCGCTCCAGCTCTGGCGACAAGCCAGACTCCGTCTCAAAAAAAAAAAAAAAAAATGCAATGTGAACAACAACAACAAAACTTAGACCTGGCATGTCTATTACTGTGCCCAGTATAATCAACGAGCCACTTCATGCCTAGTTTCTGGCGGTTTGGACGTCTGGCAGTGACAAAACACTAGCTCAGCTTTGGGGAATAAGAACCTAGGCTGTGAAACCCAGAAATAACTTCCATCACTACCCAGCATGACCACTTTGCTCATATGCCCACTGTACCAGAATCAGGGTAGTATTAACATACAATATGAAGATGCCACACTTCATGCCGACTCCCATATGCCACATGCCTCTATACTTCCTACTGAATCTTCCAATCTTTCTCTTCCCAGGCCCCTTAATAGCCAGTGCAAGTAATTTCTCACTCCCCAAGACCGTACATATATTCTAAGCTCAGCCTACTTCTCTTTCACACAAAAGCAATGACCGGGTACCCCACTTGAAATTCTTCCCATTGGCAAGATGTTTCCCTTGTGACTGGCTTTCAGTGCCACCACTGAGTAGCATATGGCAGTTGCCATCTATTTTCATCTTGTAGCCACAGAAGAAACCCATCCATTAACCAAATTTGGGCTTTCCTCATTTTTCACCTGGTCTTAAGGGATGACCCACACATCTTTAGATGTAACCTGAGGGAGAGGCATTAATACAACAATGAATGATATGGGGATCCCGGCTGCCTCTTTATGCAACTTCCTTGAGCTCTCTGGTACTGCTCTTGCTCAATCCTAAATAAACCAATTCTATTTTACAATGGATTGTTGCTGCATCTGCCTGGTGATATGACTTGGTAGGTCTTATAAAACCCAAGTTCATGATGGGTAGTGTTGACCACATGGTGGGTTTTGCCCCATGGTCAGGTGTTCCATCTCATACATCATCATCTCATAAAACAAAGTATTTTTGCTTTTCAAAAAGTGTGTGGCTCTCCATTAAAGAGGGACTAACCTTATTCTAAAATCCTTTGTTTCTGGGCTGTTATTCCTTTACTGTGGGCAGGGAAGTTGCCATAAATTCCTCACAGCATCTTTTCCTACCACTAAATCCAGAACCTTTGAACCTGCCTGATCATATGGCTGCAGAGTCCTTTTCTGCTTGGAAGCTCCACACACAGTTGGAAGCCTTTCCTGCACTGAGTTGAAGCAGTATTCCCAGTTGGGACTGACAGCCTTCAGAACCTGAAGAGGCCTAGCAGACATTATGCTTCCGTATGTTTGGAAGGTTCAGCAGGCAATGATTTGTCTTTTACTTTGGATACGATTTCCCAGTATGCCCCTGACCAGTGGAACTCTGAAAATGTTACTGATATAACGGGTTCCTGAATCTCGCACCCTATGGAGAACATGTGTCTTATCAAAGTTTCCAATGTACTAGCAACTTCTTGCTCATCTGATTTGATAAATATATCATCAATATAAAGGGTTAATGTGATAATCTCCATGGCATCCAGATGGTCTAGATTCTTCATACTGTGACAAAGGACAAAGTTTAAATAGGCCTGTTATAAGACTGTAAGTGTATACTGTAATCTTTTCCCTGTGAATACAAACTGTTTCTGATCCCTCTTTTTTCTGTTAGGGATGGAAAATTATGCATCTGCACAACCAATGGCGGCACATCATGCACCTGGTGCCATGTTCATTTGCAACATAAAATATATTGTATCTGGCACTGCAACTGAAATTGAGACTACTACTTAGTGCAGCTGCTGGTGGTCTACTCATTTTTTATAATCCATATGCATACAATGGGAATCAACCATTCCTGTATCTTTTAAACATTTAACAGTGGCACTAATTTCCTCCACCAATACCACCCAGTTAAGATACTGTTTTTGATTAATTATTTTGTCTAGAGGGTAGAAGCAGTTTCAAGGTTCCCGCTTGGTCTTTTCCAATGTCTGACTCTGAAGGCCAGGGGCACAGTATGAGGGAGTGTATGAAGTACTAAGTATTTCTCTTCTAATAATATATTCAGGGACTGGACAAATGACACATTATCAGACAAATAACTCACTATCAGCCAAACCTTAGCCAGGACTCCATTTATTACATGGCTCTCTATGTCTCCTCTACAATAGGTGCTTTGGGTCCCAGGTATCAGTGTCAATTCAGACCATGTGTCTAACAAATATCTGGGTAGTCCCCTTTTCCCAGTGCACAGCTACCCAAGTAAGTGGAGACTAGTACCTTTTGGGAACGACTAGGAAATAATTACCATGTGCAGTTAAAATGTGTTGCAGGGTCTTTTTCCTGGGGTCATGGCCTCTTCTCTAGTCAGTGGTTTCAACGTTGAAAAATTAAGTTAAATCTGGAAACAGAACAAGAAATCATGACTTTTTACTGGAGCAATTGCCCTTAGCCTCCTGAGGCTGACTCATAGTACATATTGAATGATGACCTCATTGGCTATCCATCCATTTTGCTCCTAAAGATACTATGTTCTAATAACCAACCCCATAACCCTCAGAGGATTCAGGTCTCCTCTAGCTTCCCCTTCGACATTGCCACTTATGATAATTATGTCCACCTACCTTCTGATATTCGAATGGCACCATCTGGTCTTTATTGTTTCAGGTCTTATCAACCTCACTGCTATTAGTGAGCCTAGTCCTATAATGGCCTTACCTGCCATCGGTTCTGGCACACCGAGGAGAGCCACAACTGCATATTTTAGTACTATTGTTGGCTTTCCTTCTAGGGCATTCTTTATGGCCATGGTAAGTAGTATGCCATCAGGAACTTTCCATGGAATATAATGACCTGGTGGGTTTTTGGGTCTTTTTTTTTTTGGAGATAGAGTTTTGTGCTATCACCTGGGCTAGAGTGCCACGGCATGACCTTGGCTCACTGCAACCTCTGCCTCCTGGGTTCAAGCAATTCTCCTGCCTCAGCCTCCCGAGTAGCTGGGATTACATGCACCCATCACCATGCTTGGCTAATTTTTGCATTTTAATAGAGATGGGGTTTCGCCATGTTGGCCAGGCTAGTCTGGAACTCCTGACTTAAGTGATCTGCCTGTGTTGGCCTCCCAAAGTGCTACGATTACAGGTGTGAGCCACCGCGTCCAATCCCCAGTCTTAATATAGTATATTCACTCAAGTATGTCCACCACTCTTTCTCCACCATCTGCCATGGAAATGTGGCAGTTTTATGTCTCTTAGCATGAGCCATCAATTCTAATATACCGTCAACACGTTCACAGTATATCCTAGGATTCTTGTCAGGGTGTTAAATCCCGTGTCTCTGTAGTCCTCCCAAATCAGTTACTGTCCTTTATCTAACTTGTGTGCAAATCCCCTCGATCAAGTATCCTCAAAATTTAGTGCCACATTCACCAAAGTAGACATATTCTGAGTCATAAAAGGAAGTTTAAAACATGTAAAAGAATAGAAATCATAAAAAATATATTCTCAGACCACAGTGAAATTAAACTAGAAGCAAGTAATAGATATCTAGAAAGCCCCAGGTAGTTGTAAATAAAATGACACACTTCTAAATAACACATGGGTCAAAGACATAGTCTCAAGGAAAATTAAGAATAATTTGTAGTAAATGAAAATGAAAATACGTAACAAAATTTGTGAAATGTAGCTAAAGCAAAATTTGATGGAAATTTATAGCATTATATGCTTATTTTTATTTTTTATCTTTTATTTTTTTAATTTTTTTTTTGAGATGGAGTTTCACTCCTGTTGCCCAGGTTGGAGTACAATGGCATGATCTCAACTCCACTGCAACCTCCACCTCCTGGGTTCAAGCGATTCTCCTGCCTCAGCATCCCAAGTAGCTGGGATCACAGGCATGCACCACCATACCTGGATAATTTTGTATTTTTAGTAGAGATGGGGTTTCACCATGTTGGTCAGGCTGGTCTCGAACTCCTGACCTCAGATGATCCACCCGCCTTGGCCTCTCAAAGTGCTGGGATTACAGGCATGAGCCACCATGCTCGCCTCTTTAATGTTATTTATTTATTTGAGACAGGGTCTCACTCTGTCACCCAGACTGGAGTGCAGTGGTACAATCATGGCTCACCACAGCCTTGACCTACTGGTCTCAGGTGATCATCTCACCTCAGCCTCCTAACTAGCTAGGACTACAGGTGCCCACCACCACACATGGCTAATTTTTGTATTTTTTGTAGAGATGGGGTTTCAGCATGTTGCCCAGGTTGGTCTTGAGCTCCTGGGCTCAAGCAATCCACCTGCCTCAGCCTCTCAAAGTACTAGGATTACAGGCATGAGCCACCACGCCTGGCCTATATGCTTATATTAGAAAAGAAGAAAGATCTAAACATAAGATGAAGGTCTTTGAGTGGACATAAGTTTTTGACTCATCAGAGTAAATACCAAGGGGCATGATTGTTGTGTCTTATGGTTAAAGTATGTTTAGTTTTGCAAGAAACTGCCAAACTGTCTTCCAAAGTTGCTGTACTGTTTTATATTCCCACTAACAATGAGTTGGAGTTCCCGTTACTTTACATTCTCACCAGAGTTTGGTTTTGCTATTTTGGATTTTAGCCATTCTAATGTATGTAGTGGTATCTGATTGTTATTTTAATTTGCATTCCCTAATGACATATGATGTTGAGCATCATTTCATGTTTATTTGCTATGTGTATACCTTATTTGGTGAAGCGTCTGTTCAGATTTTTTGCCCATTTAAAAAATTGTATTGTTTTCTTATTGTTGAGTTTTAGGAGTTCTTTGTATATTTTGGATACCAGACATTTTTCAGATGCAAATGTTTTCTTCCAGTGTGTGGTTTGTCTTTTCATTCTTTTAGTGATGTCTTTCACATGGCAGAAGTTTTTAATTTTAATGAAGTCAAACATCAATATGTTCTTTTTCTTTTTTTTTTTGAGACGGAGTCTCACTCCACGCCATTCTCCTGCCTCAGCCTCCCGAGTAGCTGGGACTACGGACTACAGGCACCTGCCACCATGCCCGGCTAATTTTTTTGTATTTTTAGTAGAGACAGGGTTTCACCAAAACATCAATATTTTCTTTTGTGGATCATGTTCTCGGTATTGTGTCTAAAAAATCACCACCAGACTCAAGGCCACCTAGACTTTCTTCTATGCTATTGTCTAGGAGTTTTATAGTTTTTTGTTTACACTTAGGTCCGTGGTCCATTTTGAGTTAAATTTTGTGGAAGATGTAAGGTCTATGTCTATATTAATTTTTTTGCATGAAGATGTGCAGTTGTTCCAGTACCCCTTGCTGAAAAGACTATCCTTTCTTACAATGTTGAATAGGACGGTGTGAGTAGACACCCTTGGCTTGTTCCTGATCTTAACATAAAATTATCTAGCATCTCACCATTAAGCATGATGTTCGCTTACAGCTACAGCATTTTGTAGATGTTCTTTTTCAAGCTGAGGAATCTCTCCTTCATTTCTAGTTGCTGAGGGATTTTTTTAATCATGAATTGTTGTTGGATTTTGTCAAATGCTTTTTCTGATTGATATGATCATATTCTCTTTCTTCTTTAGCCTGTTGATCTGTTGGATTATATTAATGGGAATTAAAATGTTGTACCAGCTTTCAATAAATCTCTCTTGGTACATGTGACTAATACTCTTTCTTACATTGTTGGGTACAATTTGCTAATATGTCATTGAAGAGTTCGCATCTATGTTGATGAGACATATTGTCTAGTTTTCCTCTGTTTTTGATGTTAGGGTAATGCTGGTCACATAGAATGAGTTAAAATGTATTCTCTTAGCTTCTATTTTCTGGAAGAGGTTATAAAGAATTTGGTATAATTTATTCTTAAAAATATTGGTAGAATTCACTAGTGAAACAACCTGGGCCTGGTGCTTTTTGTTTTGGAAAGTTATAAATTATTTAATTTATTTATTTATTTACTTTTTGAGACAGAGTTTCACTCTTGTTGCCCAGGCTGGAATCCAGTGGCATGATGTTGGCTCACTGCAACCTCTGTCTCCCACATTCAAGTGATTCTCCTGCCTCACCTCCTAAGTAGCTGGGATTACAGGCACCCATCACCACGCATGGTTAATTTTTGTATTTTTAGTAGAGACAGGGTTTCACCAGGCTTATCTCAAACTCCTGACCTCAAGTGATCTTCCTGTCTCAGCCGCCCAAAGTGCTGGTATTACAGGTATGAGCCACCGTGCCCACCTGAATTTATTTAATAGACATAGGCCTATTTCGATTATCTATTTCTCTTTGTGTAAGCTTTGGTATAGTGTGTCTTTCAAGGAATTGGTCCATTTCAGCTAGGTTATCAAATTTGGAGACTTAATGTTGTTTATGATAGTCTTTTATTATCCTTTTAATGTCAATGAGATCAATAATCATAGCTTGTCTTTCATTTCTGGTATTAGTAATTTGTGTCTTCTCTTTCTTTTCTTTGTTGACATGGCTGGAAATTTGGCAATTTTATTGATATTTTCCAAAACTAGTTGTTGGTTTTATTGATTTTCTCCTTTGATTTCCTGTTTTCAATTTAATTGATTTCTGTTCTAATTTTGGTTATTTTTTTCTGCTGCTTATGTGGAATTTAATTTGCCCTTCTTTTTCTAGTTCCCTAAGGTAAACACATATTATTGATTTTAAATATTTCTTGTTTTCTAATATATGCATTCAATGTTATACATTTCCCTCTAAGTACTCACTGCATCTCAAAAATTCCGGTAAGTTGTATTGTCATTTTCATTTAGATCAAAATATTTTAACATTTCTCTTGAGATTTCTTCTCTGACCCATATGTTAATTAAAAGTGTGTTGATAATATCCAAGTATTTTTGGGGTTTTCCAGCTATCATTCCGTTATTGACTTGTAGTTTAATTCAATTGTATAGAAATACAGCCATGTGCCGCATAATGATGTTTCACTCAATGATGAACCACATATATGATGGTAATCCTACAAAATTATAATAGAGCTGAAAAATTCCTATCACCTACTGACATCATAGCTGCCATAATTTTGTAGCATGATTACTTAAATTTTTAATATTTAGTGCAGCCTAAGTGTACAGTGTTTATAAAGTCTACAGTAGTACACAGTAATGTCCTAAGCCTTCACATTCACTCCCCACTCACTGACTCACTCAGAGCAACTTTGAGTTCTGTAACCTCCATTCATGGTAAGTACCCTGTATAGGTGTACCATTTTTTATCTTTCACATTGTATTTTTACTGTACCATTTCTATGTTTAGATACATAAATATTTACCAATGTATTATAACTGCCTACAGTATTCAGTACAATAACATGATAAACAGGTTTACAGCCTAGGAGCAATAGGCTATACCATGTAGCCTAGGTGTGTAGTAGGCTATACCATCTAGGTTTGTGTAAGTACACTCTATGATATTGTTACATTAATGATGTTGCCTAAGGGTATATTCCTCAGAATGTATCCCCATCATTAAGCAATGCATGACAATAGATACAGATCTATACATGAAATAGGCAAGACGTGGCCTGTAGCACACAATTTCAAACATATTCCAAGGAAACTATTTCCCAATTCTCAACCCCACCCCACGCACATCTTGGAAAAACTATTTCCTTTAAACATGTTATCTTTTCAGTATCTTTGCTTTTTACCATTATCATATCTTAATATATTCATGGATAGGTGCTAGTTCTTAGCAATACAGAAAATAAGAAGTATCTTTTATGTGCAAGATTATATTTAAAAACTTATTTGTTACAAATATAATTTAATTTGTTTTGCTGGCTTAGAAATTATGAAGGCCATAACATTTTAGCTTTTTATGCAAACACATTTATATGCATTCATTCTTTCTGGCCAGAAGATACATTCATATTTCAAATAGGATTTTTTAAAGTTTCTAAAAACATTTTTTAAACAATGAAAACTTTACATTTTCAGGAGAAGGAAGAGACTCAGTGACATGAATTAGGGAAGAATATTAACCCTCAGCCTCTTGTATTGCAATTTCATTTTCAAATTGCCCAACTGATGCCACTGCAAATTCTGCGAGACAGGCAAAAAACTGAGTTCCCAAAGTGTGAGACTGGAAAACCTGCCTCTGAACACGTATCCCTACTGGCGAATATGAAAATCCAGATTACGGAAGAAGGATTTAACCTTATCTAGAGCTGCAACACATTTAGAGAGCTGTGTAAAATATAAAAGTAGAAGCAGCAGCAGGAAGAGCCTTGTAGGCACACCCAGTCTTCAGCTTGAGCCCACGGAAGCTATCCCTGACTGGATTTTGCAGAGGCCCTCAGGCAAGGAAGCCAGCAAAATTAGGGAGGGGTCACAGGTTGAAAGATGCTTCCAATGAAATTATGTAATACTTGCAAATGAGTATGAACTATCTTGAACAGAATCCAGGAGGTGAATGGGAGCTGCTACAGATACAAGTGCAGGAGCCTTCACCAACATTGTGAGCAGACGGAGAGGAGCAAGGCCTAAAAGTCATGCTTGCTTTCTCATCGGGGAAGCTTACAGCATGGGGAAAGGGCTGAGTTCCATGCACAGGCTTCCTGGATCTAACTAAACTTGGCGCTGTTAGCGGGACACCGCAGAGGCAAGACGAGCCTCGCCAACTGTGTGAGGTCTTTTGCTACTGGCTATGCACTACTTCCCTGGTGAACCACATGGCACAGCAGTGGCAGCCATAATCCCCTCTGGAACATAACCCCATTAGTCTGAGAACCAAACCGCCATCCCCACGGTGGCTAAGGCAAGCACCACCTAAGGAGAGTCTGAACTCAGACCCACCTAACCCTGCCTCCACCTGATGGCATTTCTCTTCCCGCCCTGATCGCCAAACACAAAAGACAAAAACTTGTGGAAGCTTTATGGCCCTGCCCATTGCCAGAGAAACCAGAACACTTACCCTGTCAACCTAGGGCAAGCTTATATTCCTCTTCAACTACCGCAGTTGGTGCTCTCTTGAAAGCATCACCTCTTGGTTGGAGGCCAATCAACTCAGGTCATTACCGCAACTAATGACAGAATAACCCTGCTCCCAAGAAGGAGAATACAACAGCTAATACCACTGCCTGAAACATCCTGGCTAACCAGAGGTCCTGAGCTTATCCAAGTGACAACTTTACTACTAGAATAACCAGCATTCAAGAAAGCCAGCACACTAAACATACCTACAGCCAAAGATTCTCACAGCATCACTTTCACTCCCCTGCCACCTCCACCAGAGTAGGTGCTGATATCCACAGCTGGGAGACCCAAAGATGGATGACATCACAGGACTGTTTGCAGACATTCCCCAGCAGCAGCTGAGAGCCTGGTAGCCCCGCTGAGTGGCTAGACCCAGAAGAGCAATAACAATCACCACAGTCTGGCTCTCAGGAAACCTCATCCCAAGAGGAAGGGGGTGAGCACTACATCAAGGGATCATTCCATGAGACAAAAGAATCTCAACAGCAGCCCTTGAGTTCCAGATTTTTCCACTGAAATAGTATACCCAAATGAGAGGGAACCAGAAAAGTAATTCTGGTAATATAACAAAACAGGTTCTATATCACCCCTAAAATATCACACCTGCTCCCCAGCAATTTATCCAAACCAAGAAGAAATCTCTGAATTGCCAGATAAAGAATTCAGAAGGTTGATCATTAAGCTACTCAAGGAGACACCAGAGAAAGGTGAAAACCAACTTAAAGAAATGTAAAAACAATACAAGATATGGATGAAAAATGCTCCAGAGAAATAGATATCATAAAGAAAAAACAATCACAACTTCTGGAAATTAAAGACACACTTACAAAATACACTGGAAAGTTTCAACAATAGACTAGAACAAGTAGAAGAAAGAACTTCAGAGCTAGAAGACAAGGCTTTTGGATTAATCAAATCAGACAAAGACAAAAAAGATTTAAAAAATTAACGAAGCCTCCAAGAAATTTGGGATTATGTTAAATGACCAAGAATAATTGGTGTTCCCGAGGAAGAAGAGAAATCTAAACGTTTGGAAAATTTATTTGAGGGAATAACCAGGGAAAACTTCCCTGGCCTCATTAGAGATCTAAACATCCAAATAAAGAAGCTCAAAGAACACTGGGAAATTCATCACAAAAAGATAATTGCCTAAGCACATATCATCAGGTTATCTGAAGTCAAGCTGAATCTTAAGAGCTATGAGGCAAAAGCATCAGGTAACCTACAAAGGAAAACCTATCAGATTAGCAGCTGAAATCGTATAAGCCAGAAGGGATTGGGGTCCTATCTTTAGCCTCTTTAAACAAAATAAATGTCAGCCAAGAATTTTGTATCTGGTGGGGTGCAGTAGCTCACGCCTGTAATCCCAGCACTTTGGGAGGCCGAGGCAGGCAGATCATCTTAAGTCAGGAGTTCAAGACCAGCCTGGGCAACATGGTGAAACCCTGTCTCTATTAAAAATACAAAAAAAAAAAAAAAAAAAAGCCAGGTGGGTACACACCTGTAATCCCAGCTACTCAGGAGGCTGAGACAGGAGAATCACTTGAACCCAGGAGGTGGAGGTTGCAAAGAGCTGAGATCATGCCACTGCACTCCAGCCAGGGCGACAGAGCCACCAGACTCTGTCTCAAGGGAAAAAAAAAGAACTTTGTATCCAACAAAACTAATCTTCATAAATGCAGCAGAGATAAAGTCTTTTTCAAACAAACAAATGCTGAGGGAATCTGCCATTTCCAAGCCAGCACTACAAGAAATGCTAAAAGGAACTCTAAATCTTGAAACAAATCTTTGAAATACCCCAAAATAGAACTTTCTTAAAATCTCACAGGGCCTATAAATCTCACAGGGCCTATAAAACAATACAACATGAAAAATAACCAGGTATTTAGGCAATGACTAGCATGATAAATAGAACAGTACCTCACCTCACAATACTAATGTTGAATGTAAATGGCCTAAATATTCCACTTAAATGATACAGAATGGCAGAATGGATAAAAATTCACTAACCAAGTAAGTGCTGTTTTCAAGATACTCAACTGACACATAAGGACTCACATAAACTTAAGGGAAAGGGATAGAAAAAGATATTCCATGCAAATGGAAACCAAAAGCAAGCAGGAATAGCTATTCTGGTATCAGTCAAAACAGACTTTAAACAATAGTTAAAAAAAAAAAAAAAAAGAGGGACATTATATAATGATGAAAGGATTATTCCAACAGAAAATTAGCACAATTCTAAATATATACGCATCTAACACTGCAGCTCCCAAATTCATAAGACAACTACTACTAGACCTACGAAATGAGATAGCAACACAATAATGGTGGGTACTTCAATGCTCCACTGACACCACTAGACAGTTCATCAAGACAGAAAGTCAACAAAGAAACAATAGACTTAAATTACACCCTAAAACAAATGGACTTAACAGATATTTACAGAACATTCTACCCAACAACTGCAAATATACATTCAATTTCCTTTTTTGTTTTTTTTTTTTTTTTTGAGACGGAGTCTCACTCTGTTACTTAGGCTGGAGTGCAGTGGCACAAGCTTGGGTCACTGCAACCTTCACCTCCTGGGTTCAAGCGATTCTCCTGCCTCAGCCTCCTGAGTAACTGGGACTACAGGCGTGTGCCACTACACCTGGCTATTTTTGTATTTTTAGTAGCGACTCCTGACCTCAGGTGAACCTCCCACCTTGGCCCCCCATAGTGCTGGGATTACAGATGTGAGCCACCACACCCAGCCATGAACATACATTCTATTCATCAGCACATGGAACATTTTCCAAGACAGACCATATGGATAGACCACAAATAGGTCACAAAACAATTCTCAGTAAATTTAAGACAATTTAAATTACAACAAGTATCCTCTCAGATCACAGTAGTACAAAACTGTAAATCAACTCCAAAAGGAACCCTCAAAACTATACAAATAAAAGAAAATTAAATAATCTGCTCTTTGAGTCAGATCTGATTAAATAATCTGATCTTTGAGTCAACAATGAGATCAAGATGGAAATAAAAAATTATTTGAACTAAACAATAATAGTGACATAACTTATCAAAACCTTGGGGATGCAGCAAAAAGTGGTGCTAAGAGGAAAGTTGATAGCATTAAATGCCTACATCAAAAAGTCTGAAAGAGCACAAATTGACAATCTAAGGTCACACCTCAAAGAACTAGAGAAACAAGAATAAGCTAAACCCAAACCCAGCAGAAAAAATAAATAACCAAGATCAGAGCAGAACTAACTGAAATTGAAATAAACGAAAAATACAAAAGATAAATGAAACAAAAAGCTGGTTCTTTGAAAAGATAAACAAAACTGACAGAACATTAGCGAGATTAACCAAGAGAGAAGATCCAAATAAGCTCAATTAGAAACAAAATGGGAGATATTGCAACTGATATCACAGAAATACAAAAGATTATTCAAAGCTACTATGAATACCTTTACATGCACAAACTAGAAAATCTAGAGGAGATGAATAAATCCCTGGAAATATACAACCTTACTAAATTAAATCAGGAAGAAATAGAAACTCTGAACAGACCAATAACAAGTAGCGAGATTGAAACAGTCATTTTTAAAAATAGCCAACGGAAAAAGGTCCAGGACCAGGTGGATTCACAGCTGAATTCTACCAGACATTCAAAGAAGAAATGGTACCAATAAGCCGGCCATGGTGGCTCATGCCTGTAATCCCACCAGTTTGGGAGGCTGAGGCAGGCAGATCACGAGGTCAGGAGTTTGAGACTATCCTGGCCAGCATGGTGAAACCCTGTCTGTACTAAAAATACAAAAAATTAGCTGGACATGGTGACATGTGCCTGTAAGCTACTCAGGAGGCTGAGGCAGGAGAGTTGCTTGAATCCGATAGGCGGAGGTTGCAGGAAGCTGAGATCACGCCACTGCACTCCAGCCTGGGCAACAGAGCAAGACTCCGTATCAAAAAATAAAAAAGAAAAAAGAAAAAAAGAAATGGTACCAATCTTACTGAAACAACTTCAAAAAATAAAGACAGAGGGAATCCTCCCTACATCATTCTTTATGCCAGTATCACCCTAATACAAAAACCAGGAAAGGATATAACAAAAAAATAAAACTACAGACCAGACATAACAAAAAAAGAAAACTACAGACAGAGAGGAAAGCAGTAATTCACAAAAGAAATATTTGCCGTTCTTTTAGTTCACTGATACTATATTTTGGTAACTCATAAAATGTAAAATGTAGTTTTCCTTAAGTCTTTAGGTCCAGTTTACAATCTTAATTTTTGTTAAAATAAAAATAAGATCATCACTTTCACTGTTCTTTGATTAATATTCAGTTAATTTATACATTTGACAGAATAATTTTACCCAAATTAAACACTCTATATATAACTGAGGAAAAAACTTTATAATTTATACTTGTTTTCTCAAACACATCAAGCACCTAACAAGTTAGACTTACAAATTTGACAAAAGATATCTTCTTAACCTCTGCTAACATGTGAATGTTTTTGTCCCCTTGCCTCCAAATTCATATGTTGAGGCCCTAATGTGGTGGTATTTGAAGGTAGGGCCTTTGGAAAGTAATTAGGTCACGAGGGTCTAACCGCTATGATGGAATCCAGTGTCTTTATAAAAATAGGGAGAGAACTAGCACTATCTGGGCCATGTGAGAATACAGCAAGAAGGTTGCTGTCCACAAGCTAGGAATTGGTCCTCATCAGATACCAGATTTTCCACAACCTTCATTTTGTACTTCCCAGCCTCCAGAACTGTAAGGAACAATGTTTATTGTTTAAGTAATTGAGTCTATGATATTTCTGACATGGTAGCCTGAGCTAAGACAGCCTCCTAAAAAAAAAAAAAAAAAAAAAAAAACCATTTTAATTTTTATTGCATCAAGATGATGTGTTTGGCCTATGAAATTATTTTAAACATTTCAAACATCTTAAAAAATTAAAATTAAAGAGTACAGGTAGAGCAGCACGATCATTATAAAATCTGTTCAAGTTCATTTTCCAGTGAAAAGAACTGAATAAAGAATTTGGGTCCATGATATAGAGAAGGAAAGTGAAGGACTTCTCTAGGTCCTGGGGTTCTAATTCTCTTTGACTGTAACTATCAGAACAATTCTTAACTGTTTCGGTCATTTTGAATATTTGGGGAATTTTTTTTTGAAATGACAGTAAGCTCAATGAAATGTATTTACCAAAAATATGATAGAATGTTCTCTTAGGCAAGAATTTAGGACAAGGAAGAAAAAAGTTCCTCTCTATTGTTTGCTTGTGAAACAATATCTAAGCTACATCATTAATTCTGGACACCACACTTTAGCTGGGACATTGACACACTGCAGCATATTTTGAGATCATGATGATGATGAAGGGACCTGAAGCCATGTCACATGAGGCAAGCGTTAAAAAGAAAATAAGGAATGAGTGAAACGCCTCCAAAGAACATCATGTAGAAAATTTTTTATGTTTTACCAAACCAGAATCAGGATCAAGGTGAAGGTTACACAAACCCAGATTTCAACCAGGGAGATGTTGTGGAAAGAAATTCAGACCTGAAAGCAGGAGATTTGCATCCTAGGCTACTTTATTACTAGCCATGGGGTCTGGGGGCAAGTTGTTTAAACTCTGGAACCCAATGCTGACTGTCCAACAGAAACTTTCTGCATGGTAGAAATATTCTACATCTTAGTTGTCCAATATAGTAGTTATGAGAGGTGACAACGTGCTAGCAGCCCTCACTCACTCTCGCCACCTCCTTGGCCTCAGTGTCCACTCTGGCTACGCTTGAGGAGCCCTTCAGCCCGCTGCTGCACTATGGGAGCCCCTCTCTGGGCTGGCCGACGCCACAGCCGGCTCCCTCTGCTTGCAGGGAGGTGTGGAGGGAGAGGCGCTGGCGGGAACCAGGGCTGCACATGGCCCTTGTGGGCCAGTGCGGGTTTTGGGTGGGCAGGGGCTCAGCAGGCCCCTACTCTGAGCAGCCAGCCGGTGCTACCGGCCCCAGGAAGTGAGGGACTTAGCACCTCGGCCAGCAGCTGCGGAGGGTGCACTGGGTCCCCCAGCACTGCTGGCCCGCATGGGCTGCACTCGAATTCTCGCCAGCCTCAGCCACCTCCCCAGAGGGCAGGGCAGGGCTCCAGCACCCTTCTCCCCGTCCCCTTGCTCCCCTGGGCCCCCACACCGCCCACGCCCTCACCCTCGCCCCCCACCCCCTCACCTCGGGCTCCCACTCCGCCTCAGCTGGACTGGCAGGCAGCTCCCCTCCCCCCATCCTCCCTCATCTACCATGTCTAGCTGGAGGATTGTAAATGCACCAATCAGTGCTCTGAGTCTAGCTAATCTAGTGGGGACTTGGAGAACTTTTACCTCTAGCTAAAGGTATGTAAATGCACCAATCAGCCCTTTGTGTCTAGCTCAAGGTTTGTAAATGCACCAGTCAGCACCCTGTCAAAACGGACCACTCAGCTCTCTGTAAAATGGGCCAATCGGCTCTCTGTAAAATGTACCAAACAGCAGGATGTGGGTGGGGTCAGATAATGGAATAAAAGCAGGCTGTCCCAGACAGCAGCATCAACCCTCCTGTCCCCTTCGAGACTGTGGAAGCTTTGTTCTTTTGCTCTTTGCAATAAATCTTGGTGCTGCTCACTCTTTGGGTCTGCATTACCTTTATGAGCTGTAACACTCACCGGGAAGGTCGGCAGCTTCACTCCTGAAGCCAGCAAGATCCCGAACCCACCAGAAGGAATAAACTCCAAACACGTCTGAACATCAGAAGGAAAAAACTCCAGACACACCATCTTTAAGAACTGTAACACTCACCGTGAGGGTCCATGGCTTCATTCTTGAAGTCAGTAAGACCAATAACCCACCAATTCCAGATACAGTTACTAGCTACAGATTCGCACTTGAAATGCAGCTAGTCTGGTTGAGGATCTGAATTTTAAATTACATTAAATTAAAATTAAAATAGCCACAAGTAGAATTTTGAGAGATTAATATGGTGGATAGGAGGCAGGACTAGCTTGTAGCTCCCATTCAGACGGACATAGCAGTGTGTGGAGACTCACATTGTGAACGTTTGCTCCAAGAACTACCACAGGAACATTCCAGGAAAGCCAAGAGAATCCACAGACCTTTTGAAGGAACTGGATCACTGCTTCAGGCTCCCTGAGACACTGAAAAACTTTGAGTCCGCTTGCTTTCTCAACAGGGAGGCTTGTGGTCTGGGCAAGTTGTCAGCCCTGGTCACCGGCTGCCTGTAAATAGACTCAGTGCTGTTGTGGGGCCTGGTGGGAATGAGACCAGCCTTTAGGACTGCAGGCTGCATGGGAGTAGGGTGAGGCCTGTGACTGCTAGTTTTCTCTCACTTCCCTGGTGACCTGTATGACTCAGCAGAGGCAGCCATAAACCCCCTGATAATATAACTTTATGGACTGGGAACCCACCCTCAATAGCCCCTAGCAGTGGCAGCAAGCCCCACCCAAGAAGAGGCTGAGCTGAGACATGCCTATCTTTGCCCTACTGGTGGTCTTTCTCTACCCGCCCTGGTAGCTGAAGACAAAGGTCATAATCTCTTGGGAGCATGATGCCCCTGCCCACTGCCTGAGAAACTTGAATACTTAACCGAGTGTCCCTAGGGCAAGTTTGCATCTTCCCTGTAGGACTGCAGCTGATGTGCTCTTGAAAGTGCCACCTCCTGGGTGGAGGCCAACCAACACAAAACCAGTGCACTAAACAAAAACAACCAAGGACCCTCACAGGGTCCACTTCACTCCCCTGCTACCTCCACCAAAGCAAGTGATGGTATCCATGGCTGCAAGACCTGAAGCTGGATCACATCACAGGACTTTTTGCAGACACTCTCCAGTACCAGCCCGGAGCCTGGGAGCTCTGCAGAGTTGCTAGACCCAGAAGGGCAAAAACAATCACTACAGTTCAGCTCTCAGGAAGCCCCATTCCTAGGGGAAAGGGAGAACACCACATCAAGGGAGCACACTATGGGACAAAATATTCTGAACAGCAGCCTTTGAATCCAAGATCTTTCCTCTGACATAGTCTGCCCAAATGAAAAGGACCAGAAAAACAATTCTGGTAATATGACAAAACCAGGTTAATTAATATTCCCAGAAAACTCATACCAGTTCTCCAGCAATGGATCCAAAATGAGATGAAATCTCTGAATTGACAGTTTAGAAGGATGATTATTAAGTTAATCAAGGAGGCACCTGAGAAAGGTGAAGTCCCACTTAAAGAAAAAAAAACTGATACAGGATATAAAAGAAAATTCTTCAGTGAAATAGATAGCATAAATAAAAAATGATCACAACTTTTGGAAATCAGGGACACACTTAGAGAAATGCAAAATGCACTGGAATGTCTCAGCAATAAAATCAAACAAGCAGAAGAAAGAACTTTAGAGCTTGAAGACCAGGCTTAAAAAATTAACCCAATCAATCAGAGACAAAGAAAAAATAATTTAAAAAAATGAGCAAAGACTCCAAGAAGTTTGGGACTATGTGAAATGTCTAAACTTAAGAATAATTGGTGTTCCCAAGGAAGTAGAGAAATCTAAAAGCTTGGAAAATGTATTTGAGGGTATAAAATGTCCCTGGCCTTGCTAGAGATCTAGACATCCAAATACAAGAAGCTCAAAGAACACCTGGGAAACTTGTCACAAAAAGATCACTGCCTAGGCACATGGTCACCAGGTTATCTAAAGTCAAGATGAAGGAAAGAATCTTAAGAACTGAGGAAAAAGCATCAGGTAATATAAAGGAAAACCTATCAGATTAACAGCAGATTTCTCATCAGAAACCTTACAAGCTAGAAGGGATTGAGGTCCCATTTTTAGCCTTCTTAAAAAAATCATCAGCTGGGCACGGTGGCTCATGCCTGTAATCCCAGCACTTTGGGAGGCTGAGGTGGGTGGATCACGAGGTCAGGAGTTTGACACCAGCCTGACCAATATGGTGAAACCCCGTCTCTACTAAAAATACAAGTTAGCCAGGCCTGGTGGCATGCGCCTGTACTCCCAGCTACTTGGGAGGCTGAGACAGGATAATCGCTTGAACCCAGGAGGCAGAGGTTGCAGGAGCTGAGATCACACCATTGCACTCCAGCCTGGGCAACAGAGTGAGACTCTGTCTAAAAAAAAAAAATTATCAGCCAAGAATTTTGTATGCAGTGAAAGTAAGCTTTATAAATGAAGGAAATATATCGTCTTTTCCAGATAAACAAATGCTGAGATAATTCGCTACTACCAAGTCAGCACTACAAGAACTGTTAAAAGGAACTAAAATCTTGAAACAAATCCTTGAAGTACACCAAAATAGGACCTCCTTAAAGAATAAATCTCACGGGACCTATATACCAATAACACAATGAAAAATAACCAAAAGTATTCGAACAACAAATAACACAACGAATAGAATAATACTTCACATCTCAATACTAACATTGAATATAAATGGCCTAAATGCTCAACTTAAATGATACAGAATGGCAGAATGGACAATAATTCATCAAGTTTCTGCTGTCTTCAAGAGACTCACCTAACACATAAGGGCTCACATAAACTTAAGGTAAAGGGGTAGAAAATATTCCATGCAAATGGACACCAAAAGTGAGCAGGAATAGTTATTCTTACATTGAACAAAACAAACTTTAAAGCAACAGCAATTAAAAAAGACAAAGAGGAACACTATATAATGAAAAAAGGACTAGTCCAACAGGAAAATATCACAATTCTAAATACATAAGCACCTAACACTGGCGCTTCCAAATTTATAAAACAATTACTCCTAGACCTAAGAAACGAGATGGATGGCAACACAATAATAGTGGGGGAATTTAATACTCCATTAACAGCACTAGACAGGTCATTAAGACAGAAAGTCAAAAAAGAAACAATAAACTTAAAGTATGCCCTACAACAAATGAACTTAACAGATTTTTACAGAACATTCTACTCAACAACTGTTCATCATTACATAGAACATTCTCCAAGACAGACCGTATGATAGGCCACAAAATAAGTCTCAGTAAATTTAAGAAAATTTAAATTGTATCAAGTACTCTCTCAGACCACAGTGGAACAAAATTGGAAATCAACTCCAAAAGGAACCCTCAAAACCATGCAACAACATGAAAATTCAATAACCTGCTACTGAGTGATCATTGGGTCAACAATGAAACCAAGATGGAAATTTAAAAATTCTTTGAACTGAACAATAACAGTGACACAACCTATCAAAACTTCTAGCATACAGCAAAGGCAGTGCTGAGAGGAAAGGTCGTAGAGTTAAATGCCTATATAAAGAAGTCCAAAAGAGTACAAATAGATAATCTAAGGTCACACCTCATGGAGCTGGAGAAACAAGAACAATCTAAACCCAAACCCAGCAGAAGAAAAGAAATAACCGAGACCAGAGCAGAACTAAATGAAATTGAAACAAACAAACAAACAGACGTACAAAAGATTAATGAAACAAAAAGCTGGTTCTTTGGAAAGATAAATAAAACTGATAGACCATTAGTGAGATTAACCAAGAAGAGAGAAGATCCAAATAAGCTCAATTAGAAATGAAACGGGAGATATTACAACTGATAACGCAGAAATACAAAGGGTTATCGAGGCTGCTATAAACACCTTTACATGCATAAACTAGAAAACCAAGAGGAGATGGATACATTTGTGGAAATATACAATCCTTCAAGATTAAACCAGGAAGACATAGAATTTCTGAACAGACCAATAACAAGCAATTAGATTGAAATGGTAATAGAAAAAGAGCAAAAAAAAAAAAAAAAAAAAAAAAAAAAAAAAAAAAAAAAAAAAAAAAAAAAAAAAAAAAAAAAAAAAGCCAGGACCAGATGGATTCACAACTGAATTCTATCAGACATTCAAAGAAGAAATGGTACCAATCCTATTGACACTATTCCAAAATATAGAGAGAATCCTCCCTGAATCAGTCTATGAAGCCAGTATACCCTAATACCAAAACCAGGGAAGGACATAAGGAAAAAAGAAAACTATAGACTGATATCCCTGATGAACATAGATGCAAATATCCTCAACAAAATAGTAGCTAACTCAATCCAACAGGATATTAAAAAGATAATTCATCATGATCATACAGTTTTCATATCAGGGATGCAGGGATGGTTTAACATACATAAATCAATAAATGTGATACACCACATAAACAGAATTAAAAACAAAAATCACATGGTCATCTCAACAGATGCAGAAAAAGCATTTGACAAAATCCAGCATCAAAACCCTCAGCAAAATTGGCATAGAAGGGACATACCTTAAGGTAATAAAAGCCATCTATGACAAACTGATGGTCAACATTATACTGAACAGGGAAAAGTTGAAAGCATTCCCAGTGGGAACTGGAACAAGACAAGGATGCTCACTTTCACCACTTCTATTCAACAAAGTACTGGAAGTCCTAGCCAGAGCAATCAGACAAGAGAGAGAAATAAAGGGCACTCAATTAGGAAAAGAGGAAGTCAAATTGTCACTGTTTGCTGATGATATGATCTTATATCTAGAAATCCCTAAAGATTCATCCAAAAAGCTCCTAGAACTGGTAAATTTCAGCAGGATACAAAATTAATGAACCAAATAAGTAGCTCTACTATACACCAACAGTGACCAAGCCAAGAATCAAATCAAGAACTCAGTTCCTTTTACAACACCTGCAAAAAATTTAAACACCTAGGAATATACCTAACCAAGGATGTGAAAGACCTCTACAAGGAAAACCACAAAACACTGCTGAAAGAAATCATAAGTGACACACACACATACAAAACAAACATCCCTTGCTCATGGATGGGTACGATCAATATTGTGAAAATGAACAAGCCGCCAAAAACAATCTACAGATTCAATGCAATTCCCATCAGAATACCACCATTATCCTTCATAGAGGTAGAAAAAAAATCTTAAAATTCATATGGAACCAAAACAGAACCCACATAGCCAAAGCAAGATGAAGTAAAAAGAACAAATCTGGAGGCATCACATTACTCGACTCCAAACTATACTATAAGGCCATAGTCACCAAAGCAGCATGGTACTGGTATAAAAATAGACACATAGTCCAATGGATCAGAATAGAAAACCCAGAAAGAAAGCCAAATACAGCCAACTGATCTTTCATAAAGCAAACAAAAACACAAAGTGGGGAAAGCACATCCTATTCAACAAATGGTGCTGGAATAATTGGCAACCCACATATAGAAGAATGAAACTGGATCTTCATATCTCATCTTATATAAAAATCAACTCAAGATGAATCAAGACTTAAATCTAAGACCTGAAACCATAAAGATTCTGGAAGATAACATCAGAAATACCCTTCCAGATACTGGGTTAGGCAAAGAATTCATGACCAAGAACCCAAAAGTAAATGCAACAAAAGAAAGATAAATAGATGTGACCTAATTAAACAAAAAAGTTCAGCACAGCAGAAGAAATAATCAGCAGAGTAAACAGACAACCCACAGAGTGGGAGAACATTTTCGTAAACTATGCATCTGATAAAGGACTAATATCCAGAATCTACAAAGAACTCAAACAAATCAGCAAGAAAAACAACAACAACAAACAATTCCATTAAAAAAGTGGGCTAAGGACATGAATAGACAATTCTCAAAGGAGATATACAAATGGCCAACATAAGGAAAAATGCTCAGCATCATTAATTATCAGGGAAATGCAAATCAAAACCACAGTGTGATACCACCTTACTCCTGCAAGAATGGCCATAAAAAAAAAAAAAAAATAGATGTTGGCATGGATGCAATGAAAAGGGAACACTTTTACACTGTTTGTGGGAATGTAAACTAGTACAACCACTATGGAAAACAATATGGAGATTCCTTAAAGAACTAAAAGGAGATCTACTGTTTCATCCAGCAATCCCACTGCTAGGTATCTACCCAGAGGAAAATAAATCATTATACAAAAAAGAAACTTGCACATGCATGTTTATAGCAGCACAATTTACAATCACAAAAATATGGCACCAGTAAAAATGCCCATCAATCAACGAGTGGATAAAGAAAATGTGGCATATATATACCATGGAATACTATTCAGCCATAAAAAGGAACAAAATAATGGCATTTGCAGCAGCCTGGATGGAATTGGGGACTATTATTCTGTGTAAAGTAACTCAGGAATGAAAAACCAAACGTCGCACGTTCTCACTTATATGTGGGAGCTAAGCTATGAGGATGCAAAGGCATAAGAATGATACACTGGACTTGGGGACTCAGGGGAAAGGGTAGGGGATGGTGAGGGATAACAGACTACACATTGGGTACAGTGTACACAGCTCAGGTGATGGGTACACCAAAATCTCAGAAATCACCACTAAAGAACTTATTCATGTAAAAAAACACAACCTGTTCCCCAAAAGCGATTGAAATACAAAAATAAATAAATAAATAATAAACACTCAGAAAAATAAAAAAATAGCCTCGTGTAACTACTGGCTAGAAAGGCACACCTCTAAATCTTAAGTTTTTTCTTTTCTAAAATGGGAGTAGGCATGTGCAGTGGCTCACATCTGTAATCCCAGCACTTTGTGAGGCCAAGGTGGAGCCCAAGAGTTCAAGAGCATCCTGACCTTCATGGGGAGACTCCTGACTCTACAAAAAGTAATAATAATAATAAAAAATAGCCAGGTGTGGTGGCACGTGTCTGTGGTCCCAGCTATTTAGGAGGCTGAAGCAGGAGGATGGCTTGAGCCCAGGAGCCTGAGCTGCAGTGAGTCGTGTTCTCACCACTTGCACTCCAGCTGGGGCGACAGAGCAAGACCCTATCCCAAAAATAAATAAATAAATACATACGTACGTACATACATAAATATAAAATCGGAGTAATAGTTCTAATCAAATTCTTGACCAAAGGATCAGATAATATATGTGAACTTTGAAAAACTAAAAAATACAAGTATTACTTTATGTAGATAACTATTCTATTATTGTTTTATACTCAACAATTTTATCATTTTGAATCAGAGAAAATGGAATAAGCAGCCTGAGAAAACTGAGTTCCCGGTATCTGGTAGAGTTTTGAGGCTGTCTGGCAATAAAGAACAAAAATATCCCGGAGAGTTAGGCTAAATCATCCCTCAATTGCCTGCACAGACCTTCCCCGGGAGGTCCTCTTTGACTCCCTGGACTGAATTAATAGTCCTCTAGGTATAACCATGACACTTTTCATGCTGTATTGTAAAAAAGTGGTCTGTCTGCTCAACTTTACCCAAGAACAGGTGCCTTTGATCCCCGTGTTCTTCTGGTTGTCAACCGCTGGGAACACAGTATATCCTCAACCTGTATTTGTTGAATAATTTACTTGCACTGTATTCGTGAGGGTATGGTTCTTTGATAACTTAAGTAACTACTAACCCGTGGGAAACAGAACAACTCTTTAAAGACGACGTGGATGAATACTGGCTGTTGTAACTGCCCAGTTGGTGCATCTCGGATGCCAGGAGCCCGTCCAGTGCTGACCTCTTTCTTCTGCCCTTCCTTCCCGCCCCTCCGGTCTGAGGGATATAGAGGACCTCACAGTCACGAGGTCGCGACAGTCCGCGCCGTCGTGGAGACAAGCTGGACGCAGAGAGAGAACTACATTTCCCAGCTGACTCTCCTGCGCGCGCCCCTGCCTGCGCGCGGGGGGCGAGTGCACCGGGCGCTCGCTCCCTGCCGAGCGCTTGTCGCCGGCCGGAGCCTTTGCCAGGGGATGAGGTGGGAGGCGCTAGAAACCACTTAGCTACAGCCAACCGCCTAATGCAGCACTCGCTCGCTCCCCCCGCCAGCGGAAGCGCCCGCGGAGCACAATGCAGCACTAAGCCGCGGTGGAGGCTGCAGCGCCACGGCCGCCGCAGCACCGGCTGGGGCTGGGAGGAGGTGGCCGTGGGGACCCCAGGGGCGCGGAGCGAGGGAAACGGACTCGGCGGCCGCGGCATGAGGAGCTGAGCCTTTCGGGCGAGGCGGGCTGACGGCAGCACCATGCAGGCGGCGGTGGCTGTGTCCGTGCCCTTCTTGCTGCTCTGCGCCCTGGGGACATGCCCCCCGGCGCGCTGCGGCCAGGCAGGTAAGTTAACCGCCCTCTGTGCCTTCGGGCCATACTATTTCCCGGGAATCTTTGGAGCCCTTAGGCGTATTGAAAAGGGGGCATTCCCATTTCCCGAGTGCGCGGGGAGATTTTTTTCTTTCTTTCCTTCTTTTTTTTTTTTTAATTCGGGAGGGTGGTGAGAAGTGAAGCAAAATATATGTGTGGGGGCGCGCAGATGCACTAGAAGCCTTGGGTCAAAGCCTGTTTTTCTCCTTCTGAAGAGGAATGGGGAGAATGGGAAAGGGGTGCCTTGCTTCTGGGCCCCGCTCCTGGATGCTCTCGGATGAACTGGTCCAAGGCTCTCCAGCTGGTGTCTCTGCGTCCTTCTCAGATGGGTTCCGAGAGGGAGGGGGAGGTGGGGATTTTCGTAGGGAAGACGTAGGACCGCAGGATGGAGGAGTGCGGGTCAGAGTCATTATTTTCGTCTTTTCTCTCCATTCCCTCCTTTCCCCCTTCCTGCCTGGAGGAGACGCCTCATTGATGGAGCTAGAGAAGAGGAAGGAAAACCGCTTCCTGGAGCGCCAGAGCATCGTGCCGCTGCGCCTCATCTACCGCTCGGGCGGTGAAGACGAAACTCGGCACGATGCGCTCGACACGCGGGTACGGGGCGACCCCGGCGGCCGGCAGGTGAGAGGCTTGGTCCGGGAGGTGGTCCTCCGCGCCGCCTGGCCCACCCGAGACCCCACGATTGCGCTCGGTTGCCCTGGAGACCCCATGTCTTCTTGGGTGAAATGAGCTCAGTCCCGATGCGAGTCATGCATGGCGCTCCCTGTGCAAAAAAGAAGGGGAAAAGGGTACAAAAAATAACCAAAATAACCACAGGCCGAGGGCTTTGCCCGAGGGGAGTTTGTGCGGGGTGCCTTCAGCAGTGCGGTGACCTGAGAGAAGGGGCGGAGAGCCCTCTGACATCTGTCAAGCAAAAGCCAGGCGTGCATAGGGAGAAGGGAGGTAGTATTTGGGCAGGGTTTGAATCATCATTGTTGTTGTTTTACTCCTCAAAGAGACTTCGTAAGTGATTTAACCCAAGATTGACACTGTAGAAGAAGAAATTGGAAAAAAACAAGGCTAGACGTTCTTAAGAAACCCAAACTGTAAAAGCAAGCTGAACTTTAAGGTTCTATTCGCTCACCAGAGATATGCCCATTCACCTCTACCTTCTAGAAAAGGTGTCCTCCTCGCACTTTCTTTATTGGTAGCAGTTCTCTTGATTTAATTAGGGCTGTGCTGTTCGTTGAGCATTTATAAATTATGTTTTTAAAAATCTAGTTTTATCACTGTATCTGTGTTTAAATCAAGATCACACATTCACAGATATGCCTGAAAATTATTGTGAATTTATTGACAAATTTAAGTAAATACTTCTGGGTCTGTGTATTTTTTTCATTTCTTTTTTTTTTTTTTTTTTTTTTTTTTTTTTTTTTTT
>NW_016803701.1:1743536-1755487 GCF_001698545.2 Rhinopithecus bieti | reverse complement strand
CATTTCTTTTTTTTTTTTTTTTTTTTTTTTTTTTTTGGGATGGGGTTTCCCCCTGTCGCCCAGGCCGGGGCGCAGGGGCCAGATCTCAGCTCACTGCAAGCTCCGCCTCCCGGGTTTACGCCATTCTCCTGCCTCAGCCTCCCAAGTAGCTGGGACTACAGGCGCCCGCCACCTCGCCCGGCTAGTTTTTTTTTGTATTTTTAGTAGAAACGGGGTTTCACCATGTTAGCCAGGATGGTCTCGATCTCCTGACCTCGTGATCCGCCCGTCTCGGCCTCCCAAAGTGCTGGGATTACAGGCTTGAGCCACTGCGGCCGGCCTGTGTATTTTTTTCATTTCTACACATCAGCTTATCAGGCAGTTCCACCGACCTGTAAGTACATATTAAGATAGGACTTGTTCGTGTACTTGAAAATTTTTGTAAACTTGACTGAAGCAAAGGCAAGCCAAACCTTTTCATATGTATACATATATTCATCAGTGCTTTAAGACGTATCTTGATGATGTGATAATTATACTAACTTATCTGTATGTGTGAAATAAGTAAAAATAGAAAATATTATTTAAATCTATATTTGTAGCCAAATAGTTGGTACTGTTAAAATTGTTAATAGAAGGTGGGAAATTAACTTAAAGGGCTACATAATATGCATCAAAGATTATTTTAGTAGAAAATCCCAATATTTTAAGCTTTTAATGAAGGATTCTTGTATGTGAATTAATGTTTGGTAAATGCCTATTTTCCTTTTCCATTTTGACTTGTTTCAATGGTAAAACTGAAGACGCAGGGGCCATAGTTTCCCTATGTCATCATATTTTTCAATCAATTAAGATTATTTCTGTGGAAGAATATTTTCACACCCATTTGCAACCTTTTATTATAAAAAATTTCAAACACACAAAAGAGTAGGATAAGTCAATGAACCCCCAGCCCCAACAATTAGCAACTCATGGCCAATCTTGTTTGGTCTATACCCTATTTTTTTTTTCTATTTTCTTTCCCTCCCTGTATTGTATTGAAGCAAATCATATCACTTCATTCATAAAAATTATAGGAATGTACCACTAAATGGTGGTATAAATAAATGCAACCATGTTATTGTATTTTCAAAAATTAAGAATAATTTCTTACTACTATCAAATATCCTGTTTTTCAGATTTCCAGTTCTTGTAAATATATATGTATATATATGTATGTATGTGTGTGAATGTTTATATGTGTGTGTTGTGTATATATATATATAGAGAGAGAGAGAGAGTATATATTTAGAGTATATATTTAAGTTTGTCTGGACCAGGACCCAGATAATGTTTGTAGATTGCAATTAGTTTATTTATTTATTTTTTGTGACAGGGTCTCACTCTGTCACCCAGACGGGAGTGCAGTGGTGTGATT
Source organism: Rhinopithecus bieti (assembly GCF_001698545.2). Classification (NCBI taxonomy): domain Eukaryota; kingdom Metazoa; phylum Chordata; class Mammalia; order Primates; family Cercopithecidae; genus Rhinopithecus; species Rhinopithecus bieti. The sequence goes on along the minus strand of NW_016803701.1, from coordinate 1,754,091 downwards.
ATGGCTCACAGCAGCCTTGACCTCTTGGGCCCAAGTGATCCTTCCACCTCAGCTTCCTGAGTAGCTTGGATTACAGGCGTGTGCCACCTTATCTGGCTAATTAAAATTTTTTTTTGTGTGTAAAGATGGGATTTCACCATGTTGCACAGGCTGGCCTTGAACTCCTGGGCTCAAACCATCTGCCGGCCTTGGCCTCCCAAAGTGCTGGGATTACAGGTGTGAGTTGTGGGGCCTGGCCTGTTTTTTTGTTTTCTAAAAAGTCTTTTAATGTATGGTTTTTTTCCCCTCAATTTCTTTTTTTTCCCCTTGCAGTTTTTTTCAGTAAAGACATGGAGGCTTTCATCTTGTAGAGTTTCTCAGAGTCAAGATTTTGCTGTTGTAACCAGTGCTTTAAAACAATTGACAAAGACTTTCTAGGAGAAGAAGAGAGACTGAGGGAAATAGAGATACAGAAAAATAAAATGACAGGATTGAACCTGGAAACTCACAGAATCTCTGACTCATGCTGGAAATGTCTTTGGGTACCTCTTGCCTTTTCTGTGTTGGTGAAAGACCACCACTTTTGAAGAGTGGAGGAGGTCAGTCCTCCTTTTCTCCCCATTTATGGAGCACCACTTATGCAGTTTTTTGATTCACAGGACTCTTGACGTGGGGTGGAAGCTGTCTTGGGTTCATAGAGCTTCTACTTTCTATAGCAATAAACCTCACAATAGAGAAGAATGACTGGTTTTTGGTGAAGTATGAATGAATTGGTAGGATTTAGGTTTAACAGTAGGAATAGATTATTAATTCAAGTTAGAAATGAAAGCGATGATACCATCTTACAGTAATTATTACAAAACGTTATCCTAGTGCCTAGCACATAGTAAGGTAGACATAGTACATGTTGATGTCTCTATCACCTGGGAGCCACTGCAGTTTATCATGCTGCTTCAACTACAGGTGGAAATCATTGACAACTAGGACCAGATCTGACAGAATCGTAAAGACCTATTTATCTTAAGCCAACTTTTCCTACAGTTAGGAAACAGAGGAGTTTTCTTGCACTATTGGCATTTCTAGTTTCTCTAAGATGAATCATTGGATCGAAAAGCATAAGTTGATTTTTTATGGTCCTTGTTATTTCCCTAATACTTAAATAGATCTAATTTATGGCATTTTAATTTTAGAACCCCATAGATTTTTTTTTTTTTTTTGAGATGGAATCTTGCTCTGTCACCCAGGCTGAAGTGCAATGGCATGATCTCAGCTCACTGCAACCTCTACCTCTTGGATTCAAGTGATACTCCTATCTCATCCTTCTGAATAGCTGGGATGACAGGCGCCCACCACCATGCCCAGCTAATTTTTGTATTCTTAGTAGAGACAGAGTTTCACCATTTTGGCCAGGCTGGTCTAGAACTCCTGACCTCAGGTGATCCTCCCACCTCGGCATCCCAAAGTGCTGGGATTATAGGCATGAGCCACCATGCCTAGCCACCCATAGATATTTTTATCAACTTCCTTTCTACTTTATAAGTAAAATCAGGGTGATTTTCTGTGAACTCAAAAAGCTTATATACATGTGTTGATTTGTTTCTTTAAAAGACCTTTATTTATTTATTTATTTTATTTTTTTCTTTTGAGATGGAGTCTCTCTGTTGCCCAGGCTGGAGTGCAGTGGCACAATCTCAGCTCACTGCAAGGTCCACCTCCTTGGTTCAAGCGATTCTCCTGCCTCAGCCTCCCAAGTAGCTGGGACTATGGGCACGTGCCACCACACCTGGCTAATTTTTTTGTATTTTTAGTAGAGACAGGGTTTCACAGTGTTAGCCAGGATGGTCCCGATCTCCTGACCTTGTGATCTGCCCACTTTGGCCTCCCAAAGTGCTGGGATTACAGGCGTGAGCCACCACGCCTGGCCTAAAAGGCATTTATTTACTTGTGTTCCTACTCTGTACTAATTTTTATACAAGACTGTGGGCATTTAGAGATAAAAGACACAGTTTTGCTTTTAAGGAATTCTTAAAGATGTGGAAGATGAATGGGTGACTAAACAATTATACTTTGCCTTGTGATTTTCTGGAGGTGATCACAGAGGCTGGTGGAGGCAGAAAAGGCTAGTACTTTACCCAGGTGAGCAGTCAGGGTGGGCTCTCCGGGGAAGCCGTGTTTCGAGGGTGAGTTTGGAATTGCTACATTAAAAGGAAGGGTGAGCATATCCAACCAAAGAGGCAGTAAGTACATAGGTACATGGGAATCAGGATATGTTTTTGTTAATTGCAAATAGTAAAGAATTCAGGGACAGATAAGATAAAACAGGAAAGCAAAGAGTAGATGCTGCGTCACTTTCGTGACTTGCTGAGGAATTTGGGATTTGTCCTAAAGGCAGTCACAGGATTTCAGTTAGGAGAGGTAACTGACCAGATTCATGTTATTGTCAGATAATCCTGATTGTTAAAATGAATATTTTTAATTTCAAAGAGCACGTGACTGTAGCTGTGTACTTTAGTTCACTGGTAAATGTTCACATAATCTTTAAGATTCGTAAGTACTTAGTAAATATACTGAAAATAACTGTATAAATGAGTTAATATTTATAATGTGCTTAGAACAATGCTGGGCATAGAGTAAGCACTGTATGAGTCTTTGTTAAATAACATTAACCCCCTCAGGCTGCTTGAGTACTATTTAGATATTTTATGACATCACTTGAATGCAAAATGGTGCCTTAACTACCTGAGTTTAACATAGTCCCAAAAGTATGTTACAAATTACTCAATTTATATTTAACTAAGTGGAATCAAATAGTGGTAGAGATAGAAGAGATCTTATAGGTTATCTAACCTAATTCAGGAATTACTTTTCACTTGTTAAGAGAAAGCCATTGGCTGGGTGCGGTGGCCCATGCCTGTAATCCCGGCACTTTGGGAGGCTGAGGTAGGTGGATCATTTGAGGTCAGGATTCGAGACCAGCCTGGCCAATATGGTGAAACCCCACCTCTACTAAGAGTACAAAAATTAGCCCAGTGTGGTGATGTGGTGTGTAGCCTATAGTCCCAAGGCTGAGGCACGAGAATCGCTTGAACCCGGGAGGCGGAGGTTCCAGTGAGCAGAGATGGTGCCACTGCACTCCAGCCTGGGTGACAGAGCAAGTCTTCATCTCAAAAAAAAAAAAAAAAAAAAAAGAAAATCAAGCCATTCACCAAGATGGATATGCTGATTACCCTGATCTGATCAGTATGCCCTGTATGCATCAAAACATCACTATGCACCCCATAAATATGTACAGTTGTTATATGTCCATTTTTTAAAAAGGTTAAAAATATGGAAATAGCAATGTATTGCTTAATGTTTCAGAAAGCTTGCAAGAACTACAATGATATAAACCATCTTAATTTTACTCTTAATGTGTCCTTGTTTCAATTTTCATCCCTAAATTGGGACAGAAAATTTTGGAAGAAATTTTCATTGTAGTTCTGTTTAAATGCTGACAATTTGATTTGTTTTAAATAGTAATTCTGTTGATACAAGTACATATTGTAAATTATTTCTTTACTGTATGGTTACTTGAATGCATATACTTTATTTTTATCACAAGTGGGAAGATCAGCCCACTACTGAAAGCTTATTATGCCACAAAGTCCTAGAAATGGTAGTCAAAGTAATTATATTTGATTGTGGGTAGCCTTGCTATCTTCAAAGTTGTTTACCTAGTCTAAAGTAATTTCATTCCTGGAAAATAGCATTCAGCCCTAGAATATTCAAAATATTAAGAGTCTTTCTTCTGTCTTGAAATTATTTGTGCTGACAGAATTGTATGTTTGCAGGTAAAAGGATAAAACTTATACTTTTACCTGGACTTCTGTGTAGGCAAGATATCACCCACTGAATCTTACTGATGGTTTGATACTACTCGTTGTTTGATACACATAATTGCTATTTTTTGGATAAACACCTTAATGATTCTTTTTTTGTCAACTAAGCATCACAGATTTACATCAAGGATAAGTTATTTTGTGGTTTATTTTGTTGTATTTTCACCCCATACATTTTTAATACTTTGTTTTTTACCCAGTGATTATATATTTCTACAAGGAGCAAAATTTCTTTTTGTTGGAAGCCTCTGTGGTCAGTGGATAGATGGGCTACTTTTTTTCCTCTGGCTCTTTCCCTAGGAAGTGTTATAGCTTCCTAAGTAGTCAAGTGCCAAGGACATAGATCTACAGTTTGTCATAGTTTTGATAATGAGTAGCAAATGGGAAGAATACAAGAAGGCAGTAAGATGGCAGCAAGATGGCAAGCAGTAGGTGTGCTCCATTTTTATCGATGTACTTAAACATAATGCCTGTGCATGGATGAGCTGTACTTTACATTGTACTGTTTCCTTGAGGAGCACTGAGTCAGCTTGATGGTTAATTGTCTGCAGTACTGCTTCCCTGGCGGAAAATGGCTCCTAGGAATTACAACATTGGAAGTATTTTGCAAGGGTAGCACAAACATCTTGTTTTTTGTTTGTTTGTTTGTTTTAATATGCATTTGTTAAGTAAGTGGCTCAATATTGATAAGGTTTTGCCACCAATCAGAACTTTGTTCTACTGCTATAAATAGGAGACATTTCACAATGAATTTTTATTCTCCTACCAACCATCTTCTTTTCCAATTAAATAGTAAAAAAAGTAAAATTCAGAATTGTGGGAATTTCCCTTAGTCTTGTTTTTATGCTATGAAATTCCAATTTGTATGTGTATGTATTTTTGGTATCTTTAAAATTCTATCTAATGAGGTTATGGTGCACAGAAAGAATCAGTCTTTCATCACTTCTGTACAGCTACACATAGGAAACTAACTATGAATGACTCTAAGAGCTTATAGGTTGATAAAAAGTGTTCCTAGTTTTATTTGCTTTCTCATATTGCAAAGAATGCCAAGAGTTCTGCTGTCATTTTTAACAAATAGAATACCTTAGAAGAACATGGAGAGGCCTGCTTTTTTCTCACAACACACTGAGAACAGGAATCTGTAAGGTCAGTAGTATTCCCTAACTCCAGTGGGGCTAATTAGATAGGGTCACATTTATCATTAAGTAGCATGGATAAGTCCCAAAGGGAAAGAAGATAGATGTTCATAAAAGTGGGGCTGGGGGATGGAGCAGAAGAAAAGGTAGATAGTCCTTGAGGGGAATGGTGAGAAGGTGGCAGGAAAAGGAAATGATAAAAAGAGAAAAATACTTTTAATAGTGTCACTATATATGTTATATACTAAAATAGTTAAATATATGGTAACTTACATGGCTATCTTTTATGTGCCAAATACTTGATGTACATTAATTAATTGCATCCTCACAAAAATAATGTGTGACAGTAATACTTATCTGTAAAGTCACAAAGCTGATAGGGGATTTGAACCTAGGTATTTCAGCTCCACTGCACTGCCTATGTGCTTAACCACTACACTAAACTGGTCTTATGGAAGGGGGCCACCGACAATTCTTTAGATGCCATTCAGTGTCGCTGGAGTCAGATTTCTTACATTTACCCCGTTGGAACTATATATGACTTTCAGTGCCTGAAAAATATATATATATACATTTTAAAGTTAGACAATAGTGAAGAAGCTTGCAGAGCACAACAGGAATGTTTCATTTTTATTGTCTTAAAATGAAAATGGAATTTTGAGGATATCTGACATTTAAATGGTGAAAAACACCTCTTGAAGGACATGTGTCCTGTTTGTTTGTAGATATGTACACTGTCTTTTACACTTGTTCATTGTAAATCACATATTAGTATTCAGCATCAACACCAAAATTGTATATGCTTTTTTGTGGTCAAAGTTTCATAAGTGAAAACATTAATTGCTAAGCAGGGATCCATATTCATATATTTTTCTCCAAAAGAAAAGATACAAAGTATGTTTTATGGCTTCATAGAACTAGTAGTACTAGAGTCCCAAATGTGATATCATTCAGGTAAAAGAGATACGTAATCAATAATAACAAAAAATGATAGCTTCTGAGAACATGTAGTTGAATGTGTTTACTTTGATAATAAAAGTGCTAGCAAGCAAACATTGGGGGAAAGAGTTGAAAAAATAAGGATTAGTATTTATTAACTTAAATAAGTATAAACATTTATAAGTGTAAATATATAATATGTACAAAATATAAATAATATATAACTTTTTTTTGCCATGTGCCAGGCATTGTATTGAGTGATTTACATGCATTATCTCTCATTATGAGGTAGATACTGTTATACCCATTTGAAGATGAGGAAACTGAAGTTAATTAACTGCCTAAGGCTATACAGATAATAGGTGGTAGAAGTGGGAAAAGGATTCTCAAAATGTTAGACATCAACATAAAATAATCTTTTATAATCTTTACTACTTATTTGACATGTAGTTTCCCATTTATCTCCGTATTGGAACATACCTAACATTATTTCTTTAAGATACTCTTGGTCTTAGCTGGGCGCAGTGGCTCACGCCTATAATCCTAGCACTTTGGGAGGCTGAGGCGGGCGGATCACGAGGTCAGGAGATTGAGACCATCTTGGCTAACATGGTGAAACCCCGTCTCTACTAAAAATACAAAAAAATTAGCCGGGCAAGGTGGCGGGTGCCTATAGTCCCAGCTACTTGGGAGTCTGAGGCCAGAGAATGGCATGAACCCAGGAGGCAGAGTTTGCAGTGAGCCGAGATTGTGCCTCTGCACTCCAGCCTGGGTGACAAAGCGAGACTCCGTCTCAAAAAAAAAAAAAAAAAAGATATTCTTGGTCTTGCCCAGGTCTCCTCCCTAGCTAATTTGCAGTTATTTTACATATAATTAAAATAGAATACTACATGCTGTATTTTAAAAAATAGAAATATTTTATATGAAAAATGATTTTAGACTTCTGGCTATCCTTTACTTTTGATTTTTATCATTAGAGTTCCTTTTAAAATAGAAGTTTGTTTTGTTTCCCCAGGACAGACTGTTCTCTGTAACTTGATTTTGAAAATAAAATTGAAAATGTTGTACCATGATCCAGAAATATCAGCAGTTCTAACTGGAAAGAGAAGGAATAAAGAACGTAAATCATTCTCCCCTACCCCTAAATATGCTTGTTATTTGCGTTGAAGAGATTTTCAGAATCATGTATCAGCAAGGTTAAATGAACATTTTCTTCTCCTTTTAAAAGTTAATTTTGTACTAGTGGATTTTAGCACTTAGCAATAATTGCCCTTTTGTTGCATTTTTTTGTCCCAAGTAAAGATCGTTAGATAACTCTTTGAGGATGAGAAATCGATGGTGCTTTTCTGCAGATAGGCCTTGAGAGCTGACATTTTGCAAGTGGTTTTAAAATTTCCTAGCTGAGGCAGAACTCCCGGTTGAGTTTTGTGAGACCACTTATTCTGCTTCATACTGCCCCATGTCTCTAGCTTTTAACTCTAGTTGGTCAATTTCTACTCTGCTTTTTCTTTCTTTTTTTTTTCCCAATTTGCCTTTTAAGTAGGTTTGTTTCGGAGGAATTGCCTTCATTTCCTCCACTAGTGAGGTTAGGGGATTTGAACCTAGACACTTCAAGGTTAGGATGCGGTTAGGGTGTTGGGGGTCAGGCTGTTACACACAATTTGCTGGTACACACAATTTGGTCATAGCTCAAGCTTCTTTCTCTGTATGGTTTATCTTTCTTTGGATTAAACAGCAAGATGCTACAGAAGGAGCTGCCACTTGACAGAACCTGGTTCTGCAGATTTCTTTGATTTCCCTAGTGGATTTTTAAAGCCTTTGGGAAATCCTGTTAGCGTTCTGTTGAGGAAACCAGCTGTGGCTCCTCAGCAGTCCTAAGTGGCAGTTGAGGTTACACATAGCTTGGTGGTATTAATCTAACACAGGCTGGAGAGGGAGCAAGGCAAGCAGTTACCTGAGGAATGATCTGGGATCATCAGATATGGTCAGGAACAGGCTGTAGGTAAAAGAATGGTGGCAGGTGAGGCTCAGGGAAATCAGAGAGCAAATTATCAAGGAAGATACTAGGCTGGTCAGGTCAGTATCCTTCTGGCTCAACTAGAAAGAGCTACCTGAAAAAGTCTAAAGCACTTTGTGAGTTTCTGGCTCCACTCTTGATCTGGGTCTTAGGTCTTTAAAGGGAAACTTGTGGTAGTTTTTTTTGTTTGTTTGTTTTGTTTTGTTTTTGTTTTGTTTTGTTTTAGTCAGTCTTGTTCTCACCCACACATGAGCTTTAAGTGTTCGGTTCCTCCTCCTTCCTTCTTCTTCCTTCCTATTCTTTGTGTGTGTGTGTGTTTTTCTTTTCTTTTCTTTTCTTTTTTATTATTCCTCCTCTTTCTTTCCCTTCTTGTCTTTCACCTCTTTCTTCTTCTTCTTGGTTGGTCTTTGTAAAGTTCTGCAGGCTAGTGAGAGAGTGCTTTAAGGGGCTCTACGCTTCTCCCCAGTTTACAGTTTAGACTTTAGACACTGTGCCTCACATGGATCAGGAGATGAGACCCAGTTAAATATTGATTTCCTAATTTGTGCAGGAGTTTTTGATACTCTAAAAATCAGTTTGTACAAAATGAGCAACATCTTACTTTGAATAGCATGTGGTCTGTGTTAAATAAATGTGCGTTGTGTAAATGAAGAGTCTCTAAGTTAGACTTTGGAAAATTTGTTCTTACTGAGATGGATAATTTTGGTGTCATTGTTTGCCATAGATTGTGAATTTTCAAGGTTGGTATTAGCTGCAGCTTAAAAATACTTAGGAAGGCTTTCATGTGCCTTCCAGAAAAACTTGAAGTAAGTGTTTAATAAGGATGGGATTTTGAAAAACAGATATATTTATAAATTTACCAGTATGCTGAAGAACAAAGCCAATTATTTCTTAGGAAGAACTTTATTGACTTTGACAGAAACTTTAACATCATCAAAGGTGATGAAAGTTTTGGATATATATTGAGTAACAGACTGCTGGATTGAATGGTAGTTCTGTTGCAAGTTCTTTGAGAAATTTCCAAATTGCTTTCCACAGTGGCTGAATAAGTTCATTCCCACCAAGAGTGTATAAGTGTTCCCTTTTCTCCTTAGCCTCATCAGCATCTTTTTTTTTTTTTGACTTTTAATAATAGCCATTCTGACTGATGTGAGATGGTATCTCATTGTGGTTTTGATTTGCATTTCTCTGATAATTAGTGATGTTGAGCATTTTTTTTTTCTTGTTGGCTGCTTGTATGTCTGCTTTTGAGGAGTGTCTGTGTCTTTTGCCCATGTTTTAATGGGATTATTTATTTTTTGCTTGTTGAATTAAGTTCCTTATAGATTCTGTATATTACACTTTTGTTGGATGCATCGTTTGCTAATATTTTGTTGAATTCTGTAAGTTATCTTTTTACTCTGTTGAGTTTCTTTTGCTATGCAGAAACGCTTGAGTTTAATTATGTCCTACTTGACAATTTTGTTTTTGTTGCAGTTGCTTTGAGGACTTGGTCATAAATTCTTTCTCAAGGCTGATTTCTGGAATGGTGTTCTCTAAATATTCTTCTAAGATTCTTATAGTTTGAAGCATCTTGAGTTAATTTTTATATACAGTGAAAGTTAGGAGTCCAGTTTCATTATTCTGCATGTAACTAGCCAGCTATCCCAGCACTGTTTATTGAAGAGAGAGTTCTTTCCCCATGGCTTATTTTTGTCCACTTTGTTGAAGATCAGATGGCTGGAGGTATGCAGCTTTGTTTCTGGGCTCTCCATTCTGTTCCACTGGTCTATGTAAATAGCCAAAAGAAAATAAATCATGCTACCAAAAAGACACATGCACTTATGTTCATTGCACTATTCACAATAGCAAAGTTAGGGAATCAACCTAGGTGCTCATTCGCAGTGGACTGGATAAAGAAAATGTGGTACATAACATACCATGGAATACTATGCAGCGTTAAAAAGAATGGTATTATATCCTTTGCAGCCACGTGGCTGGAGACCATTATATTAAATGAATTAATACAGGAACAGAAAACCAAATACTATATATTCTCACTTATAAGTGAGAGCTAAACGTTGGATACTCATGGACGTCAAAATGGCAATGGCAGACACTGGGGACTAATAGAGAGGAAGGGAAGGAGAGGGGCAAGGGTTGAAAAACTAACTGCTGGGTACTATGCTCAGCATCTGCGTGATAGGGTCATTCATATACCAAATCCCAGCATCACTCAATATACCAGTCTAACAAACCTGCACATGTATCCCTTGAGTCTAAAATAAAAGTTGAAATTATAAAAAAAGATTATGCAAGTTTTGATTCAGGACTACAAAAATGTTCTCACTTTTTATGATCCTGTATAGCTGGTTTAGCTGTAAATAGTACATAGCTCTTTTTTTCTGAATTATTTCCTTGTGAAAGTACCGTCTAACTTGGACAGATATTGATTGATAAGAAGATAGGGGAAATTTAAGACATGTTCATTGCTTTCACCAAAGGTGAAGCCATTCTGGCTGGGTAACTGACTAGAGGGAAGACTATTTCAAACCACACTGTATAACAGTTTTCGCTGACTCTCAGAATCCTCTAAGGTTAAAAAAAAAAAAAAAAAAAAAAAA
>NW_016803701.1:1710371-1741775 GCF_001698545.2 Rhinopithecus bieti | reverse complement strand
CTGAGACAAGTTTAGCATGGTGTTCTTATAGTTCTTAATGATATTGAATAGACAACGTTCTCTCATAGTTAATGAGAGAAAATTACTATTTATTCATAACCAATTTAATATGAAATCTACTTGTGGTCTCTGATTAGTGTTTTGGGCATTTTCGTAAGTGTTTTGATTATGAAATGATGAATTTTGCAGTTATTGTAGGGTTATGGAATAAAAATTATTTTTAATTTAATTGCGCACAATAACATGGAATGAAGGCATGGACCCTCATCTTCATTTGTACTTCTTTCCATCATTGAGCACAGACAGAGCCTTGTACATAACAAGTGCTCAAAAAGCAAACGTTGACTGAATGAAAGTGTTGATGCCATGACTTATAGAGGCCCTGTTTCTTCATTAGTGCGCCCATACCCCCATCGTTACATCAGGTTTTCCCTGGACAATTGTTTCTTTTCTTTTTTCTTGGTCTCTTTCTTTCCGTATCCCTCAGTATAGGCTCTGTCCCTTTCCTGCAGCCTCTTTCCATTCTCCTGTGTACATAACCTTGCTCTGTTCTCATTCGGTATGACCCTTGGTTTATTTTGTATTTACCCCCACCCTATTGCTGTCAAGCGTCTCTTTCTTTTTCTTAGCAACTGAAGTAAAAACAAGTCTCTGAAAGGTTATTTACATTCAGTGTTGGGAGCCATCCCTGTAGCACATTGCTGGACTTAACTTATTTTGGGATTTAGAAAATGTGTTATAATTCAACATGCTTTTCATTTTGCTACTTACTTGTAAACCTATATTTTGTGAGGTTTTTCTTTTTCTCCATTCATTTGTTTCTGTTGTGCCCCTTGAATCTCTCTTCATTCATTCTCCTCTGTGGATGTGGATTTTAGTGTCCCTTCTGCCCCTTATTGCTGGAATAATCTCCTTCCTAAAATCATTTTCTTCATTGCTCATAATCCCCTGGATTTAAGCTTTAAATTATATGCTTAGTTTACCCTCTACATTTGCTGATCATGTCACTTCTCAGAGTCTTGGCAGTAATCCAATGCTACAGGATAGTGATCCATTGCTACATTGCTACAGGATTCATATTCAGTATAAAGGAACGACCAGACATTTTTATAGGTATCCTAAAAGCAAAACTTGCCTCATAGGCTTTGCATAAAGTTGTGCATGCTTTATATGTCCATTAAGGAGGGGATTGGGGCGCTGATAACTTGTGTGTTAGTAGAAGGTGTTCTTATGAAACAGATTGTAATGTTGGGCTTGCAACTGGTTATTCATATTCACTATTGTTTGTGCACTGCTTAGCACTGTGCCTGACACACAGTTGGTGCTCAGTACATATTTACGGTCTACTTTTGTTTCAATTTTCTGTCACCAAAAATGCAGGAAAAAAGTTCTGTGACCATTTGTTAGTGATTTTATGTACTTTTGAGATAGTTCCAATAGTTACAATATTTATTTTCTCTGGATTATTTAATGCTTTGCTTGGGATGGCGTGCAGAGGATCGTGGACATCATTCTACTTTTAGGGCTAAAGCCCTGAATTCTTTCTTCCTTTTCCTGCACATGTACTCCTCCTGGCCCAGCAGAGCCGCCTGTGTTAGTATGCCCGGGCTCTCATGGTGAATGTTTGAATTGAAATAGCTGTCCCTCTTGCTTCAAATCTGAGTCAGGATTTATTAGGAAAGGCAAGGCATATTAGGAAAGGCAGGGCCATGATGACGAGGAGGAGGGAGACAGCCGAAGAAAATGACAGGAACTTGGACAATGATTGGCATACTGACATTCTACCATATAAAGTCGCCTTGCTGTCTTGAGGCCACTATAATCACTGTGACAAAATCATTCATGTCAGTTATAGCCCTGTGTCTCCCAACAAAAATAAACTCGAGCTATTTAACCTTTTTGTGTGATTTTATTCACCAGACTTTGTCATTCGCTGCCTGGAGCTGCATTTCCTTTAAGACAATGATGTATGTCTTCTGAGAGAGTGACATCTAGTATTTCTGATGGATTTGAATTCATGTGGCATATTCAGCCAAGGATTTCCCTTATTATTTATTTTTGGGGTTTGATTTTTTTAAGCTGTTTTTGAACTAAGGACAATATCCTCTTTTTTTTTCCCTATAGCTAAGCCCCAGATATTTTGTCTAAAATAAAAAAAAATTTTCTAGTTTTATCTTACTTTTATGGACTAACAACTTAATCTAAAATATTCATATTATTCAATATGGATTAATTATGTTAATATAAATTTGTATGTAAATATAAAATATAAATAGATAATAAAATATACAAGTTTAAACATCTATTATATAAATTAATTGTAACATTGATTAATATGTTAATATAAAATATTTATATTATTTCATAACTTTTTTATTTCTTCGGAGGTGGATGTTACCCATACTCCATGAAATCTTCATGCCTCTAAAAGATCTTCATATACTGGTTTAAATCAGAAAAATATACCAGTAGAGAACAGGCACGTTAGTATAATTAGCTTCTAGAATTTATATCTCAGTGTAGATGGAGGCTCTGAAAGTAGCTTTAAGACCAGATGAAAAAGTGAGGACTTGTGGTGGAGAGGCAGCCCCGCATTAAAAGATAAAGATCAAATACAGCTGTTGTGACTTTAGCTAACCTAATGTAATCCCACGAACAAAATAATTCCTATCTTACTTACATGTATTTTTATAAGAGGTTTATAAGAGTTTAATTCGCACAGTATAGAATTCACCCATTTAAAAATGGTATACAATTATCACCACTGTCAATTTTGAAACATTTTCATCACTTCAAAAAGAAACCTCATGCCCATTTTCCCTACTGCCTCCCACCTTCAGCCTGGGCAACCACTGATCTGCTTTCTGTCTCTACAGATTTACTTACTCTGGAGCTTTCATATAAATGGAATCATACACTATCCAGTCTTTCGTGACTGGCTTTTTTCACTTGTCATAATGTTTTCCAGTTTTATTCATGTTGTAGCATGTATCAGTATTTCATTCCTGAATAATATTTCATTATGAATCCATTCATTTTGATGGACATTTGAGTTGTTTCCATTCTTTGGCTATTTAAAATAATGGTGCTGTGAACATGTGTGTAAAAAGTTCTTGTGTGGACATGTGGAAACACATACACATAAGTATCATAAAAAATACTTATCCTTATTACATGCAGTGGTATATGTTTCATTCTGTTCTGTTCTATTTCATTTTCTTTAAAACCCTGGCAATGGTGCACTCAAGTGATTTCAGAGTCCTTTCTATGATCTTACCCACAACTTTAAAAACTACCCTACAGGATTCCTCACAGGTAAGCTCAGTACCTGTGAGGCAGCCCTTTCTGTAGACATCTCTGACTAAAAAGGTTTTAGAAAGTTGAATCAAGATGTGCCTCCTTGTATGTTCTGTCTGTTACTTTTTGTTTCTTGTAGTTTTCCTGGCAATAATATTAGGGACATCTGGATGGTTGTGCTGCTTATCTCTTAGCTGTTATATGGTATAAGTGAAATTGACCATGTGAGGGTGCTTGTAAAAATTTCTTCAGTTTGTTTAACATAAAAAGCTTAAGTTTTGAAATAATTCAAACATACAAAATGGTAGATAGAATAATGTAACGGACACTCTTGTACTCACCACCTAGAATGAACAAAATTTAGTGTTTGTTTGTTTTGCAAGAAATAAACATTGTAGATTCAGTTGATGCTCTCTTGCTATTGTGTTTTCCCCTTCCTTCTCAGAGGAAATCATTATCTTGCAATTAGTGTGCATCCTTTCCATCTTTGTTTTCTTTTCTCTTTTCATCTTTTTTTTTTTTTGAGACGGAGTTTCACTCTTGTTGCCCAAGCTAGAGTCCAATGGTGCCATCTCGGCTCACTGCAGCCTCCGCCCCCTGGGTTCAAGCAATTCTCCTGCCTCTCAGCCTCCCAAGTAGCTGGGATTACAGGCGTGTACCACCATGCCTGGCTAATTTTTTGTATTTTTAGTGGAAATGGGGTTTCACCATGTTAGCTAGGCTGGTCTCGAACTCCTGACCTCAGGTGATCTGCCCACTTCGGCCTCCCAAAGGGCTGGGATTACAGGTGTGAGCCACCGTGTCTGGTCTGTTTTTATACTTTCATACGTACATGTGTATCCATAACAATATGTTACTGTTTTGTGTGTATTTAAATGTATATCTTTGATAGCATATATATCCTTTTACCTCTCCTCAAAATTAAATTTTTTGATCTCTTATGATGATATAGGTAAAATAATTGAGTTCATTTCTTTTTATTGCTGTCTGCCTTCCCATTTTATAAACCTATCATTTATTCATTTTCCCATTAATAGTATTTATAGCATATTTATTATGTTTCACTGTGATAAACAGTGTGTACCATTTGACATACATATTTGACATTTGCATGAGTTTCTGTGGAGTATATATTTGGAAGTGAGATTGTTGATTCCTAGGGCTTGTACCTTGTCAGTTTCCCTGTATATTGCCAAATCAAATAGTGATATAGCAATTTACACTCCACTAGCATTGTATGCAAATTTATGTATATTCTCCTTTTCATCATTATTTGGAACCATAAGACTTTAAACGTTTTTTTTTTTTTGGAGACAGAGTTTCACTTTTGTCACCCAGGCTGGAGTGCAATGGCGCAATCTTGGCTCACTGCAAACTCTGCCTCCCAGGTTCAAGTGCTTCTCCTACCTCAGCCTCCTGAGTAGCTGGTATTGCAGGCACGCGCCACCACACCCAGCTAATTTTTGTATTTTTAGTAGAGATGGGGTTTCACCATGTTGGCCAGGATGGTCTCAATCTCTTGACCTTGTGATCCGCCCACCTTGGCCTCCCAAAGTGCTGGGATTACAGGCGTGAACCACCGCGCCTGGCCGACTTTTAAAGTTTTTAACAATATTATGGATATGAAATGGTATCTAGTTATTTTACTTTCCATTTTCCTGATGACTGATGAGATAAAGCACCTTTGGTGATCTCTATTTCCTCTTCTGACTGGCCTATTATACGTTCGCCATTTTCAATTGGAATTTTGTCTTTTCTTGTCAATTTTGGCATTTAAAATATTCTGGATTATTCTCTATTATCTATATAGCAAATATTTATTAGTTTGTGGCTTATTTTTCATTCTTCTCATGGTATATTTGGTTTAACAGATTTAAATTTTTTATTTTATTCATATAGATCCTTTTCTTAATGATTCTTGGTCTGTCTGTGTATTACTTTATCACTGTGGAATTTACTGTAGTTTTAGAATATCTTAATTTTTCACAAAATAAATCTCAAATGTAGTTTTCTTTTTAAAAAAGCATTATAGAAACATGATTAAATGTTAAAGGACCTAGAATTAGACTCCATGGATTTACAGCCCACCTCTGCCACTAGCTCACTGTGTGAACTTGGCAAACACTTAACTTCTCTAATCCTGGGTTTTTACACCAATAAAATGTGAATAAGAATAGTACCCAGTTCATATGTTGTGAGGATTAAAAAAGATAATATACATAAAGCTGTAGCTGGGCATTTGGCATATAGTAAGAGCTCAATAAATGTTAGCTCCTATTTTTTTTTAGCTCCTATAATTATCTTTTCTTGGTATAAAACTGATACTCAATGTCTTATATATGCAAATCACTGGATTTCTCTGTTTTTGTAAGAGCTGTGATTTGTATCAAATGCTCCAGGATAGTAGAACAATTTGCTGTCTGGTGCTAGTTCTGGATCTAGCTTTGGTCTCACCAGACCTATGTTTCTGTGTTTCCAAAAACATAGCTACCAGATTAGAGGACAAGATGCTCCATTTTAATAGTCTGTTTTAATTTCCTTTTTAAAAAACATGTTTTGCCTGAAATACTTCAATATGCAAATCAAAAGGAACAGACAGGAGATCTGGAAGAAAGGGCTTCTAAAATTTTATAGATGGTAGCATTTATTATAAAAAGTTGAGTCTTCTGTGAAAATTAAGATTGCTTTGCTTTTTTTTTTTTTTTTTTTTTGAGACGGAGTCTCGCTCTGTCACCCAGGCTGGAGTGCAGTGGCCGGATGTCAGCTCACTGCAACCTCCGCCTCCCGGGCTCACACCATTCTCCTGCCTCAGCCTCCCGAGTAGCTGGGACTACAGGCGCCTGCCACCTCGCCCGGCTAGTTTTTTGTAGTTTTAGTAGAGACAGGGTTTCACTGTGTTAGCCAGGATGGTCTTGATCTCCTGACCTCGTGATCCGCCCGTCTCAGCCTCCCAAAGTGCTGGGATTACAGGCTTGTGCTTTGCATTTAAAATATATTTATGGCAACAATACTGATTTTAATATAGTTTTTAAAACAATAGTTTATTGACATATTCATATACCATAGAATTCACTCTTAGAATATACAATTCAGTGTTTTTTAATATAGTTTTAAATAAAAGTTTGTCATTCTGAATTCATTGTTTTTTCCTTTCTGTTTGGACTCTTCTCTTTTTATTATTGTACTTTTTTTGGTACCTTTGTAGAGTAGTTGTAATCTTAAAATTTTCAGCTTCTTATTAATCTGGGCCCAGCATTAGATGTAGCCTTCAGATCAATGGATAGAACTGAAGAACTTCCATGTTCTTGCAGTGGATTCCCATATTTAATAAATATTTTAATACTTATCAATCAACCATGTGTTTCTGAATTTCTAACAGTTTTAAACAAACAGTCTTTCCAAAATCTGTTATTCTGAAGTTAGTTGTGTTATTTCTCTTTTTCAAGAAATAATTAAGTTAGAAGAAGTCCATATGCTTTCATTTTAGGCATTTAAGCATCATATGTTCACTGATGAAAGTGTTCAGGAAGAAAAGAGCTCCAAGTGCAGATAGTATTGTTGCTGCTGGTGGTAGTGGTGTGTGTGTGTGTGTGTGTGTGTGTGTAGAGTATTCGTGGGACATCTCATCTCCATAAGGTCACTGGGTCACTCTTAGTCCTTACATTTCACTTGATGAGAAGAGAAACAGCTATACTTTTCTCTGAACCTTCTGGCCCTTGTGCAATTGGGTATTTCAGTTATATTAGAGCTATTAATCATGCCTTTTTATAGCTCCTGTTCTTTGCAGTGTGTTTTCACTAGAACTAGAGATTCTTGATTTCTCTTTTTATCATCCTATTTTTGAATAATGAGGGAATTGGCAAATATTTAATAGACTTCAGTTCTTGTTCCTTTTCTTATAAAGTTTGAAGTTGGCAGCTCTGCAATTAAAAGTTTTCCATTGGTTCTATTTCAGGTTAAGGCTCAGTAGCTGTTTTGAGTAACATTAATGCAGTTTGTGTGTGTGTTGCAATTTCCTGTGATTTGATTTGTGAACTGACATCCTTTTAACTCACTCTGCAAGCATTTATTGAGGTCCTACTGTGTGGCATTGTTCTGTGCCTTTGGGATACATCAGTGAATACAAAAAATAATTCTTTCTTCTGGGCTTATGTTCTAGCAGATAGACAAATATAGTAAATGATGCAGTAATACATTGTATGGTATGTTCAAAGGTGATAAGTACTATGGAAAATAAAAAATATGGCATGGTAATGGAGACTGGTAGTGCGGGGGAGTGTAGGGGGCATACGTTGTAATTTTTAGTAGGGTAGTCCATTAGGCTTCAGAGAAAATGACATTAGGAAAAGACTTGAAGGATGTGGGGAGTGAGTCATACAGGTATCTTAGGAAGAGCATTATATGTAGAGAGAACAACCAATATGATGACCCCAAGGCCAGAGTGTACCGGTCAAATATGAATAAGAAGATGACTACTCCAAAGAAGATAGGTGATGTAAGATCTTATTGGAAACTGTTCTGGTAGGAAATATTTGGGATTATCCATATCTCTGGCAGTATTTTTGGTTTCATCCTGCAGTCTCACACTATTGGTTTATCCCACTGAGGAAGAACATACAGATTTTCAGTATGGTGTCTAAATGTAATCTATTCCCCTCCTCTTCCCGTAATCCCACAATGTAATGCATTTGAATTCTTCTTTGCAAGACAGTATTACTTCCATGCACTTAAATGTAGTTGTATCTTATGTTTAGTACATGCATGGTTATGAATTACTCCTTTTGCAAGATGCTCCTTTTGCAAGATGTTTTATCTGGTGTGGTTGGCAGATATTTTTAGAACTAGCCTGCCATAAAGCTTACTAAGTAGCAGATACTTTCTACTGTGCCTAAGAGATGAGCAGCACACTTCCAAGCTTTCTTTGAACATGTTAATATCTGGTTTCACAAATGAGAGAAATAGGACTAAGTTGCATTAAGACGGAGTTTTGTTAGTGATTTAAAAGGAAAAGTAAGATGATTCAGCATTGGAACAGACTATAAATGGGGGTTGAGGAACTGCCTCAGGAACTTATAAAACAGGTTCAACAATCATTTTTCAAAATGGTTTTGTGTAGATGTTTCTTTCCTTACAAGTGAGGGAATGAATCATATAACTCATCGAGCTTCCCCAAAACTCAAAAGTTCCATTCTTCTCCGTCTGCCTTATAGATAATGCCCATGCAAGTCATGTAGCCCAACGACCACCAAACTCACTAACAAATGTCAGGTGAATATAGTTAACGCAGGAACACAGGTCAGAAGTATTTCAGGAGAATTAGTGTAATGCATATGCTGTTGAGAGTTACACTCTATAAAACAACGATTGTGCTTATAATTACTGGAGAACTCACAGGGAAACCAGTAAAGTAGTTAAACTATGTGAAAGCAACCTTTATTATGTGAGTCCTAAGAATTACTTTTCACTTTTGGCTAATCACAGTTTGCAAAATAACGTTTGTTCATGTTATTGTCAGATTAACAGTTGTCAGCTTTGTTTTAAATTTGTAAGTGAGCGCATTCTTTGTGCTAAGCAAGGTGCCAAACGTTGGGACTACAGAGGCACTTGGTATAGGGTTGAGAGTGGAAGATGGTGTAGCTATAAGCCATGCACCTCAATGGAAGAGGGATAAAGGAATTGTCATCTGGAAGTGACAAGGGAAGCAGGAACAATTCTGATTCCTGAATACAACATGAAATTCTGTTCACACTCCTTACACTTTTTTTAAATCATGTGGCAGAATAATATGCCTAATGTTTATGGAGCTAGAACATTCTGGGGACTTTTTTTTTTTTTTTTTTTTTTTTTTTTAAGGGGAATTTTTTTGTGTTGCTCTTTTGGGTCAAACTCCTGGGCTCAAGTGTTCTTCCCACCTCAGCCTCCCCAGTAGCTATAACAACAAGCACCAGCCACTGCACCAGCTCATTCTGTGCATCTTACATGTATTCAGTCTCCACAGCAATCATCAGAAGTTGATACTGTTTTTTGCGTTTAATAGATAGTGAAACTGAGGCACAGAGAGCGTAAATAATGCCCAGGATCATTCAGTTTAGGAAGGGGTGGAGCTAGGATTTGAACATAGGAAATTTATCTCCAGTATCTGGAGTTTTAACCACCATTGTATGCAGCTTTTCATAAGCAACTGCTCACAGTTTTAAAACAGAGGGAAAACTCTTGGACAAAGCAATTTAAGCATGGCATTGTATTATTGTCTTGTACGATAAGAACATGTCTTTCCAGATAATAAAAATCCGTTGGTAGGGCCTTATCTTTCTCAGAGTCCATTTTGGTTCTCCTGGAGTCCTGTGTACACATTAGGAGTTCAGGACTTGGTGGTGGTGGTGGAGACTGTGAGGCATGCAGGGAAGGCCAGAGAAGGACAAAAAGGACACCTGATTGCAGTTTGCTAAGGATGGCCAATCAGGGAAAGTTTCAGTCAGGAGCCTTTGTCAGGAGGCAGCTTCCCAGAAACCCACTGGGGAAAGTTCAGAGCGACAACCCACCCAGTTTTCAGAAGTGAATAAGTTCTCCTAGGGTATCATTTGATAAATTAAATAAAAAGTGACCATATTACTTTGAAAGTATTCATTTGCCTCAAAGCAATAAGAAGTTGAAAAAACTATTATAAAACATAGAAAGAATGACTGTGCCTGGCCTTTTTCCTTTGTAAAAAAGAATCAGGATATCTTGTAGGAATCCTTTCTTTAACCCAGCATGGCAAATGTATGGAATCCTCATTAAACTGCTCTGATTTGCCTCCAGTAGAGGCAAGAATTACAGAGTCTGATTTATTCAGCATTGTATCAAAACACATCAACAGTACAGAGACCTGAGTCACATATGGAACATACAGAAAACAGTGTCTGAGCCCCTGTATACACATAGTTTTGTTAAGGCTGAGCAGCTAATCAGAGGGAAGGAATGAATGGCTCTCCTCTAGCTAGCGGCTCCAGAGCTCCACCATCCTGTGATGGCTCCTTGTAATTTTATTCATCTTTTATGTTTCTGATACTGTTGGGGTCAAATTCCATGAGGCTTTGATATGAAATTGTTTCTTTTTTTTTGAGATGGAGTCTCGCTCTGCCGCCCAGGCTGGAGTGCAGTGGCCGGATCTCAGCTTACTGCAAGCTCCGCCTCCCGGGTTACGCCATTCTCCTGCCTCAGCCTCCCGAGTAGCTGGGACTACAGGCGCCCGCTACCTCTCCCGGCTAGTTTTTTGTATTTTTTTTAGTAGAGACGGGGTTTCACCGTGTTAGCCAGGATGGTCTCGATCTCCTGACCTCGTGGTCTGCCCGCCTTGGCCTCCCAAAGTGCTGAGATTACAGGCTTGAGCCACCACGCCCCGCCGAAATTGTTTCTATTAAGAGCTGAGTTCATGCCAGTGAAGAAAGAGTTTTGAGAGTAAGGGTTTTATTTCTTTTAAATATTCAGATGTGAGGTTATAAAATTAATTAGATATCACGAAGGTTATATTAATGTATATATTTTCTTGTAGTGAGATGCATTTCAGAGCTAGGGGTAGTCTTCATGTGATTCTGACTTTACATCGCTAGACTATGTTAGTATGTCTTAAGTCTGTAAGACCCTTCAGTGGTGATCTATATCCTATCTCCCTCATTTAGAGTGCAGTTTTTTTCTCCTATTTCCAGCTCTTCTGAGCTGGGCTCAGTACTAAAAAGTTTGCTTGTTTTAAGTGGTGATTATCTTCTAGGTTACAGTTGGCTACAAGTTTTTCCTGCCATAATGTATACACATGCACACATAAGCACTGTTGGATGGCTAATGGATAATGTGACTTGATTTGTGCAGTTATTCTATGTCTCCTAATAATGTTATCTCTTAGGATTTCCTACTTTCAAAGATGATTTGGAGTCAGTGTATTTTAAAAAGGCATTTCACTTTTCTAGGGAAGGATTAGATGACAAGATTGATCTTTTTTTTTTTTTTTATCACAGGGACTAGCTCCAATAAATAATAGAAGTATAAATAAAATTAGTTTCTAGAGTCTTTTTTATTACCTTTGTCTAACAGAATAATTGCATTATTTTCAGCCCCTTAGGTTCTTTATTAGAACATGTTTGAAAATTGTATTCATTGAATTTTTTTAGATTCAGATGTTTTTGAAGTCAGATTCCCAGAAGACCGTATACCAGATACAGGTAATGCAGTACCTATAACAAAAATTTTCATTTTGGATGTTAGTATTTTCTCTCAAACATGAATTGTGGATGGATTCTTTCAACTTTCTTGAAACTCAAGGGCAAGGAGTTACTCTTCAAAGCAGCTTGGAGACACCAGCTGGTAGTATGTGGAAGCCTCTGAGTTTAAGAATTTGGGGGCAGATTTATGTCATACTAAAATCACTGTTAAAGATTCTTGCTATTTTCTAACCTATGTGTGCATTGCAAGACTACATGGTTTTAAGACATGGTTTTCTCAGAGAGGGCTGGTAGTCTGTTTTCTCTCTTTCTCTCTCTCACGGACACACACCACAGTCCCATCTTCTCCTTTCTTTACTGTGGTAATTAGGATAGCTATAGGTAGTGTGTTCTTCCTACCAGTCTTCATTCTAGCCCATTGGCAAACAAGAAAATGAAATATTTTTGCAGTGGTTCTTATCTCTAGAATTATCTCATTTGGTGTCCCAATAAAGAAAGCCTTTGGTTAAAAGAAAGAAGGGAAGAAAGTCTCTGGTGTTTGACAGTCAAGTCATAGGTGAAAACCCGTCATTTGCATATCCTTAATATTAGGGACTTAACTGCTTTTATTTTTCTCTTACTTTTGCTTTGCTCTTAGAGTGTTTCTTGACTAAGTCCTTGGAAAACTTTTAGATGAGTGAGATATGTTAGTAAAGAAGGCATATGGTCTTATGTTTAAAATTTGAAACATAGTTCCGTAGTTTATTATATGTAAATATGTGAGCAGAACATCCTTTAGAATTATGTAGTTTCATTCTTTAGTCCTAGGAGAGAAAAGGCCTTTATACATCATATGAAATTGTTTCCCAAAGGAAATGCTATGGAATTTATATGTACTAGCTGTTTATCATGGGATTTTGTACAATGATGTTTCCTATTTTTCTTTCTTCAGACACTTGGAGCTAGCCCTTAAGTAAAAGTGAGCCTTTACTCTCAGATATATCTAATGTCTATTTAAGCAAATGAAATCAAGCAAAGAAAAATCCATTGATATTACAGAACTGGCTAAAGTAAACCTTGATGTGAAGAACTCACCATTCTTAATTTTATTATTTGGACGTGGCCTACTTCTGAAGTTGCCTCCAGGAGAGATTGTGACCCAGCTGGCAGGGACAATTCTTATTTCTAATTCTGCTTTTAAAATTACTATTCATGTGAGAGTGTAGTTGACAGCCATTTACTCATTTTTCCTCTTCTCTACTTTTTACCCTTTATTTAGCTTTTGATAGTTACATTATTCTCTGCAATGAGCTTTATATACTCTCTTCACCATAAACAAAAATGTTAAGCGTTTTCCTCACAGCATTCTGTAATTGTGACTATTTTCAGTTCATATATGGGGAAAAAGAGGATGAAGAGGAAAGTTTTCCTAACTCTACTCTAAATGAAATATCAAGCTAATAGTGGGACTGGGAAGAGCTCTCATCTCATTTCTCACAGGCCTTTCCTGTACCAGAAAAGAGTATCCATTTCCCAGGACTGATTTGTCTGAGACATTTTTGTCTGCTGATTTTGTTGCATCTAAATGTTAGAGTTCCTTGTACTCAGATTTAATTATAGCTCAATATAACTATACTATATTATATTGTTCTTAGACTAGTAAGTATCTTAAAGGTCTGCTTTGGCTTTCAGGATTATGTGAGTAAGCATTTTCTTGTTCAGGCCTTAAATTGAAGGCCTAGTAAT
The DNA here is from genome assembly GCF_001698545.2 of Rhinopithecus bieti. Lineage (NCBI taxonomy): Eukaryota > Metazoa > Chordata > Mammalia > Primates > Cercopithecidae > Rhinopithecus > Rhinopithecus bieti. The sequence continues at coordinate 1,728,555 of NW_016803701.1, read as the reverse complement.
GGGCAGCTAATGGCCAAGATAATGGAGAGACTGATTTATCAGAAGATAGCTGAAGCATAAATAAGTAATGAGGCTGCCTGACTTCCTGAATGGAGATGAGAAAATAGGAGCTGGTGCCAGTGACAGCATAGTCTATCTTTTTGTCTTTGCCTCTAGTTTGTTGGAGCAGGGACCGCCTTGGCAGCCAGGGAATCACAAGAGTCCAGGGCTTTTAGTGCCTTCAGAACTGGAAATGTAGCAAGATGTAGCAAGGTAAATTCAGGGAATGCCTCTCAAGAGTTCATCTTATCCAAGGAAAGCCTTTTTTTTTTTTTTTGTAGACTGTGTAGCCTTCATCTAGGAATTCCTGGGTAGTGAGATCTACATGATATAATCTCTGTCCTAGGAAAATGTATCCCAAAACAAGGGCAAGAAATTGTTTACATCAGTTGTGATATGGTTTGGCTGTGTCCCCGCCCACATCTCATCTTGAATTGTAGTTCCCATAATCCCAACATGTCATGGGAGGGATCTGGTGGGAGTTAAGTGAATGATGGGAGTGGTTACCTTCATGCTAGTCTCATGATAGTGAGTGAGTTCTCACAAGATCTGATGGTTTTATAAGGAACTTTTCCTCCACTTCACTCTGTACTTCTTGCTGCTGCCATGTGAAGAAGGATGTGTTTGCTTCCCTTTCTGCCATGACTGTGTTTCCCGAGGCCTCCCCACCCCTGTGAACTGAGTTAATTAAACCTCTTTCCTTTATAAATTACTCAGTCTCAGGTATTTCTTCACAGCAGCATGAGAACAGACTAATACAAGTTATAAATTTTTTTATGTAAAATAAAACCAACAGCAAGAATGGAAATTTGACTTGGAAAGCAAGTATAAGTAGATGAGAATTCCATGAGAATTGCCCATGCTTTAGACTCACATGGAGTAGCTCTTTAAAATATATGGGCTTCGAGGCCAAAGTAGAAACATTGCTTGAGTTCAGGAGTTTGAGACCAGCCTGTGCAATGCAGTAAGGTCCTGTCTCAAAAAGAATAAAAATACCATGGGAATTCCAATATTTTGCTCCTTTCCCCCCCTCATTTAAAAAAACAATATAGGCTGGGCATGGTGGCTCATGCCTGTAATCCCAGCACTTTGGGAGGCCAAGATGGGCAGATCATGTTATCAGGAGTTCGAGACCAGCCTTGCCAGATAGTGAAACCCCATCTCTACTAAAACTACAAAAAATTAACCGGGTATGGTGGCGTGCGCCTGTAATCCCAGCTACTTGGGAAGCTGAGGCAGGAGAATTGCTTGAACCCTAGAGGTGGAGGTTGCGGTGAACTAAGATCATACCACTGCACTCCAGCCTGGGTGACAGAGTGAGACTCTGTCTCAAAAAAAAAAAAAAAAAAAAGTATATTGAGGTTCTACTTTGTGAGAAAGCGTGCCAAGGTGCTTACAGAGCTATTGGCCCTTAATTTAGCAGGAAAGACTATCTGATTGAATTTCTTTTCTTCCTTTTGTATTTTTTCTTACTCATGTCCCTCCTTTTTAGGAAAAACTTAAAACTTTTATGTATTTGGGTTGAACTCAACACAAAATGTAGGGAGGTAGTAAATTGTCATACAGCAACGGTACGTTTTGACCTTTTAAGAAATAATGCGAAGGAATTTAAGTGTAAGGTAAATTCACTTTTGAAAGGTTTACACATATTTGTGTCATTAAATGTGAAGAAAGGGAAAGAGAGCTGTTGCTTTATGTGGACATCTGTTATCACAAAGGGGAGCGCATTTTCTTCTAGGTTTTTAGTTTATGATATTCACTTTTCAGACCATTTGGCTATACCGTTAGGAATGACATGGATTAGCCTCTTTAAAATTGTTTTTTTTTTTTTTTTTTTTTTTTTTTGAGTCAGAGTCTTCACTCTGTGCCCAGGCTGGCAGCTGCCAGTGGCCGGATGCTCAAGCCTCACTGCAAGCTGCCGCCTCCCGGGTTCACGCCATTCGTCCTGCCTCGCTCCGAAGTGCGTGGACTACAGGCCGCCGCCACTTCGCCCCGCGCCTAGTTTTTTTTTTTTTGTACTTTTTTTAGGTAGAGACGGGTTTCCACCATGTTGCCAGGAGGTCTCCGGATCTTCGCTGACCTTGTGATCACCCGGTCTCAGCCTCCCAATTTTGCTGGGATTACAGGCTTGAGCCACCATGCCCGGCCTAAAAATTGTTGATGCCTGGGATCCACTGCAGACCAAGTATAACAAAATTGCTGAATTTGAGGCACAGACATTAGTATGTTTAAAAAAGTTTCCCAAGGCAATCTGGGTGTAGTGGCTCATGCTTGTAATCCCAACTAATCAGAAGACTGACGTAGGAGAATTGCTTGAGCCCAGGAGTTTGAGGCTGCAGTGAGCTATGATCACATCTCTGAATAGCCACTGCACTCCAGCGTGGGCAACACAGTGAGATTCTGTCTCTACAAAAAATTAAAATAAAAATAGCTGTGTATGGTGGCACATGCCTATAGTCCCAGCTACTCAGGGGGGCTGAGGTGGCGGGATCACTTGAGCCTAGGAATTTGAGGTTACAGTGAGCCGTGACTGTGCAACTGCAGTCCAGACTGGGGAAAAGAGCATGACCCTGTCTCTAAGGAAAAAAAAAAAAAGGCTTCCCAGGTGTATTAGTCTGTTCTTGCACTGCTATAATGAAATACCCGAAACTGGGTAGTTTATAAGAAAAGAGGTTTAGTTGGCTTATGGTTCTGCAAGCTGTGCAGGCTTTTGCTTCTGGGGAGACCTCAGGAAACTTAAAATCATGGCAGAAGGTGAAGGGGAAGCTGACATGTCTTACATGGTCAGAGCAGGAGGAAGAGAGAGAGAGAAGGGGGAGATGCTACACACTTTTAAACAACCAGAGCTCCTGAGAACTCACTCACTATCACAAGAACTGCAAGGAGGAAAGTCCACCCCCATGATCTGGTCACTGTGCACCAGGCCTCTCCTCCAACACTGGGGATTACAATTCTACATATGATTTGGGTGGGGATGCAAATTCAAACCATATCAAAATCTAATGTGGAACCAGGATTGAGAATTTTAGAAGTTTTTTGATGTCTTTAGTTCCAGCTTGATCTTCCATAATAGATCAGTAATACATAGTGTGCCTTGTAATATATAGCATGCCTTGTAATTTCCTGGTTGTGCTGAGCTGTTTGCCATTTTTGTGCCTTTGTTGTTCCTTTTTCCTGGAGTGCTTTCCCTTACATTGTCAAGCTGAGGAGCACCAATGCATTCCTTGGTATCCCTACAGTTGAAGGACTGCTGTTGTATTTTATACATATATCAACTGTTGGACTTATACTCACTTTGTAATAATTTGTTTAGTACCTTCCTCTTTTGACTATGAGTTTCCTGAGTGCAAGAGCCACATCCAACTCATCCTTCTTTCTCAGGGCCTGGTATGGTTGGCACTCTATAAGTGTTGAATGGACTATCGCTTATTTAATTATTACAGCAAATCTACAAAGTGTGTGTTATTATTTTTGCTCTTTAAGAGATGAGGACTTTCAGTTCAGAGACATGAAACAACCTGCTCTAGTTTATTCCACTGGTAAATGGAAGACCTAGAATTCAAATGTACCTCAGCTCTTTAAAGTTTGTTCTTTAAAAATTGTGCTATTTTGTTTTGTTTCATTTTGTTTTAAAATGTCCTGTTGCCAGGCACTGTTCTGGTTCTTGTAATACTAAATGCAGATGGTTGGATTTCAAGAACAGTTTGGTTTAAAGAAAATGTGTAAATTAGATACAATATATAATCAGCTTATGAAAACTATGGGTGTTACTGAGATGGAGAAGGGACAGTAACATGGAGTCATACTATAGAAATATGGACAGAAAACACTAATGTTCTTACATTTATCATACCAATTTACATATATGTAGACCTGTTGGGTAGAACTGTCTTTTAACAGATGCCATTGTAATACAGTTCCACTTCAAAAATTTAATCCCATATCTTGATGTGACCACAACAAATTCTAGAATGAGAAACCTTCATCTGAGTACAGATATACTATCAATCTTTTGCAGCTCTTTTGCCAGAAGTTATCATAAGGCTATGGGGGTTTTTCAGTTGCCTTTTCTGATGTAGAAAAGAGGGATCATATATACAAGTCATATTTGCTCTCTCTGTATATACATACATATATACACACACACATACTTTTTTTTTTAATTAAACTGAAGATGTTAGACTTCTAAGAATTATACTTGTAGTTTTTTTAAACTGAGCTGAAGTAGTCAAATGGCAAATACGTGTTTAGGACGCAGTACCTAAAGATTCTGTTACATGCATTAAACCCTTATTTTTAATAATATTAATTACTTTCACAGTTATCTTATTGTATACTACCTTTTGATTGCTGATATTCCCACCCCATTGGTAAACATCAATTCGTTGTTCAGGTTGGACTTAATTAAAAACCTAAAGTACCTCGTCTTTCTCCTTGTGTCAAAGTTCTGATTCTACTATGAATGTTGTACTGCTAACTTTGCTTTAAAAATTGGCTATCAATAAGGCAGTCTTAAAAAGTTCCCTTGTGTTTGCTCTCTGGGATAGGTAGGCTGGCCTTGGTTCATTGAATCTAGAAGATATGAGGAGAAGAGGACAGGCTGCCAAGAAGCAAAATGCATGAGGAACATGAGTGTTATGTTAATTTCACATTTTAATTTCAGCTATTGCCCATGAATAATAAACAGGCCCCAGTCTGGGGATTGTATCATGTTCTTATGGTCCTAAAATTTCTATGATTCATTTTTGAATTTAGAAATTAGAATTATCTTTATGTAATTATATTGATTTAATTGATATATTTATTATGTAATTATTTATTATGTAATTATATTGATTTATTAAGAGTTCCTGCCATCTGGAGAGTTATTTTATATTTTTGCATTTTTCCCCTGTATCTTTTCTTTCACAGCTTCTATAAATGTCAGCCTCACTGCTTGTCTCAATCCCTAAAACACATACGTACTGCACACACATACTTTACCATGTCCATGTAATTTCTTTTCCTTAAACGAGGGATTTCAATATACATATTTTTAACTATAACTCTGAGTTTGTAAGCTTGTTATCAAATTGGCGTTAGGACATGGCTTAGGACATCAGCTGTGGTCATGTTATTGACTTTTGGATGAAAATGGAATTCTGAAGATTGTTTTTTATGTTTTGATTTTCTTGTCGTATCTTCTAAAAATGCTCTTCAGAGCATTTTCATGATACTGAAATGACTTCTATTATAGTAATTATTCATTAGAACCCAGTAAAACCTGCAAGTACCTCCAAGCTGTAGAATGAAAGCAAGGAGTTGAAATATGATGAGAAAGGCCTACCAGCAGGTGGGATGCCTACTCTGCCACCAAATATGTGACTTTGAAAGTGACTTTTGCCCACACTGGCCTCAGTGTCCCTATTTATACACTAAGGATCTTATGTTACATGAGCTCTAGGAATTCTGTCAGTATTATTCTGATACCTGAAGTACTTGTTTAATAGTTTTTAAAATCAGAATTCATTCTTAAGTAGTAATTTGAAAGATGGCATTTCTGCAAAATTATGTTTTACCAATGTCTCTGAGAGGTATTACTACTTTTTAATCTTCAACTTAAAGTTAATAAATATTGGAATTTTTCCTTGACAGTATCTTAGCCTGTTTCCCCCACTAAAGGAAAATCTTGGTATTATACTGATTCTCTCTTCTCAAACATACCTTCTTCCTTAAACTAAAAAGGCAAGATCTAAGAGTAACTGTCTGAGAACCATCGTGGCTCACTTCAGTGGTATTGAATAATAAGCCTGATAATACAGCAATTCGGTGTAATTCATTTACTTTATTCCATCTCCAAGATAACCTTAAGAAGCAACCATATTGGCCGGGTGTGGTGGCTCACACCTGTAATCCCAGCACTTTGGGAGGCCGAGATGGGCGGATCACAAAGTCAGGAGATAGAGACTATCCTGGCTAACATGGTGAAACCTCGTTCTACTAAAAAAAAATACAAAAATTTAGCCAGGCGTGGTGGGGGGGCGTCTGTAGTCTCAGCTACTCAGCTACTCAGGAGGCTGAGGCAGGAGAATGGTGTGAACCCGGGAGGCGGAGCTTGCAGTGAGCAGAGATCGCCCCACGGCACTCCAGCCTGGGCGACAGAGCGAGACTCTGTCTCAAAAAAAAAGAAGCAACCATATTTCTTCTCTCTGTCCTATTTATTGGCCAGAAACATGGGGAAGGTAGGTTCCTGAATGTTGGAAGACCACACAAAATGCAAAGAAACCAGGCTCACATTTATTTTAGTGACCACCAACACAAGTTTAGTTTGGGTGAGAAGTCCTGTGTTTTGGGTTTGATCCTTGAGGCCTCATGAGTTTCAGCCCTGCTGCTGGAAGTGTCTTGGTTTTAGCCAAACTGCGAGGAAAGTGATATTGAATACTGGTGCAGTCAACTCATTGGAACTGCTTTTCAAAGTGTTCAGGGACAGTGCCAGTGATGCTGTATTAGTTTCCTGTTGCCTTTATAGCACATTAGCAGAAACTTAGTTGCCTGAAACAACAACAACTTACTGTCTTACAGCTGTGGAGGTCAGAAGCCTGAAATAGGTCTTACAAGGATAAGATGAAGTATTGGCAGTGCTTTGCTCCTTTTGGAGGCCCTAAGGGAGATTCATTCCTTGCCTTTTCTAGTTTCTGGAGGCTGCCTGCATTCCTTGGTTCCTGCCCTCTTCCTCTTAGCACTCTGATCTCTACTTCCACCATCAGACCTTCTTCTCTGATTTTAACCCTCTTGCTTTCCACTTATAAGGACTCATGTGATTAGATTGAGCTCATCCAGACAATCCAGGATACTCTCCCCAAGTCAAGGTCCTTAAAAATATCTGCATAGTCCCTTTTTCCATGTGAGGTAACATGTTCGTATGTTCGTATGTTCTGGATAGGCATATTTAGGGCTCATTATTCTCCCTACCACAGATTCCTTCTAGTTATTAATGTTGTTAACCTGGATGTTACCTCCTTCTGGAGGCCTTCTGAGACACCCTTAGACCTTCATCTTCCTTGGTCATTCTCGACAGTATTTCCCTGTTTTATTAAGTCTGAGAATACTATGTTTATTTTCTAAACTTGTTTTTAACTTAATTGTTCATTTTCTGTCTCCTCTGCTATCAGATAAGCTGCACAGGAGCAGAAACATGATCAGTTTTCTTCACTACTTTATCCCCCAAATCTAAATAGCTCCCAGCACTTGGTAGGCTCTCAGAAGGTTATTGAATGAATCAATCTGTATACAGTCTAAGGAAGCTTGCCTTATTTTAAAGCTATGTTAACATACTCCTGTTCCTATTACTATCAATAATGCAAACATTCTTACTAAGCAGTAGTTAAGTATTCTGTCAATGGATTTTCTTTTGAATTTAAGTACATGAGTTTCTCTTTGGGACATGACTGAGATCAATAAAATAAGATACCAGATGTAAAATGGAGCTGCAGGAAAAAGAAAAGATAAGAATTAGAATTAATGCAGACAGTAAATACCTTGCCAAGAAGAATTTTAACATTACCTCGATTCAAGCTGTAATCATGGATACCAAGGTGAATAACATGTGGCCCTTGCGTTGTTCACCACAGATTTGCAACATTAATATTTCTGATTCAAAGGAAATTGAGGTAGGAGCTTTAATAGTCCTACAAGAAGAATGGAGGAGGGAGAGGTTCATTTTAACTGAAACATCATTTCTGGTAAGCAGAGGCTCTTCCCAAAACATGGTTGTTAGCACTCTAGGAAACTCAAAGAGCTTTAGGTGGAAGGAGTGATGTTATCCATTGACATCACTTTAAAAGCAATTTTAATGGAAAGAGTGTCTTTCTATAAGCAGTTAATTTATAACTATTCAGTTGTTGTTCATTTATACATCCAGGGAACTGATAACAACCTTCGAATGAATCAGGCAATCAGAAGATCAACTAAATACCTGGTGCTGGTCATTACTAAGGTCTTGATGTGATATTGACCTGTAGTGAGGAGGAGAGGAGGAGGCTAGACGAGGTTGGAAAGGCTTCATGGAAGAGTGGTGCTATGCACTGAATTGTGCCCTCCCCAAATTTATATGTTGAAACTCTAACCCCCAACATGACTGCATTTGGAGATGGGAGACCTTTAAGAGGTGATTAAGATCATGTGAGGTCATGAGGGTGGGACCCTAATCCAATATGACTGGCGTCCTTATAAGAAGAGAAAGAGACACCAGGCATGTGCACTTAAAAAGAAAAGGCTATGTGAGGACACAGAGAGAAAACGGCCATCTGCAGGCCAAGGAGACAGGCCTCAGGAGAAACCAAATCTACCAACAACTCAACCTTGGACTTGTAGCTTCCAGAACTGTGAGAAAATAAATTTCTGTTTAATCCACTCAGTGTGTGGTATTTTGTTTTGGCAGTCCTAGACAACCATAGGTAGAACTTGATCTAAATCTTGAAGGATGAGTAGGGCCGTTTCTGGGAAACAGCTTTGGTGAAGGGTCTGGTTCAGAAAAGGGCTCAGCAAAATTAATGAATGAAAAAGCCACAGAAAATGTTGGAATGAACATAGCTTTTGAACTAAAGAGCAGAGGAGAGAACTGAGTGTAGGTGGGCTATGGGTAGGTGCTTATGTACCGTTATGCCTGGAGTGGGGAAGGTGATTATGGAAGATCCTGAAATCCAGGGAGAAGGATTTTTTTTTTTTTTTGATACAGTAGAAAATCTATGGCTTACATTTGGGATTTTGATAAGGAGTCAACTTTAGAAAAATCAGGGGATATGATATATGACAGAGGTGGAAATGAAGAGTAAGGTGTGGCTCCAAGAACTGCCATAAAAAAAGAAAACGAAGAATAGTTGGGGCTGGGTATTAGTTGAGAAGACTCAGGAATGATAGTTGAATGGCTAATGAGGCTCAGAGGTACCCCGGTAATTCTTAAGTTTTGAGGTTTTATGAGGATTAGAATGTGTTAGCAACAGAATTACAAGATTCTTCCATACCTACTTCTTTAAAATAGGAGGATAGACTTTAAAACAGAAGAATTATCCTTTCTTTCCAAAAAGCTTTGTTATTAATCAGACTCTCTCCTTTCACCTAATCTCATAGTTTACTGCATGTGAAATCCCAGGGATGGTTGAGGTCCCCTGTGGCCCCAGAGAATCCTAAGATGTCCCTTCTGGGATGCGCTTGTTCTCAGGGAGCAGCATTTCTATTGGTCTCACATACTATGTGCATTTGCTCATGTGGCTTTTAATCTCTAAAATAATGTTTGTCACATGTTTCTCATTTTAGTGATTATACATATTTATTTTAGAGGTTTGGATACTGTGGAAACATAAACACAAAAAAATCCAATAATTTGGAGTCCTACTGTTTGGATATAGCTATTGTTCATATTTGGTGAGTCAAATGGAACTCACAGTTTTGCTTCCTCCTTTCTTTTCAGTTAATTCACATGATTAGTCAGTATGCAAATATTAATGCTATGGGAAGCACTATATTTTTTAGTTTAGAGTCCCTTGTGGTTTTCTCTGGGAGTTCCTAGGATAGCATAGGAAATAGTGATTTTTTTTTTTTTTTTTTTTACACAAGAACATTTTGATAGGTGATATTGGCAGTAGATGTGCAGAGGTTCAATTTTGCTTTTAGGAAGATGTGGAAACCTTGATGAAATTATGTCTGGTAAATTAGAACTGAAATACTATTTTAAAGTATGTCTTTGTGATAAGCGAAAAGGTATTTTGTAGAGGTTTAGATATCTTCTTTCTAAATATATCATGTTCACCATATTATTGTATTATTAAATTAAGCATATTTTACTTATTTTCTTTCCAAATGTACAAAACTTTATTTTAAAGAAGCTAGTCACTTAAAATCAGATAAGATGAATGAAGCGCAGTCATCTTTGAAATGAAATGCTTAACCACTTGAGGTAAACTAGAAAAGTAGGGCACTTGTCCTCTTTGATTGGGTGGTAATTTACTTCAGATTGGTGAATGCTTGGCTTCTAAGAAGATGTAAATTTTACTTTAATATGTTTTCACTTATTCTGCATGTTGAATTATTTTCTTATGATATTGTAAGTGTTTTGAAATAATCATAAGAAAGACTAATTGCCTGATTAGTATGGCTGAGTAATAAATAACCTTTTTTCTTTTTGATATTGTAGTTGACTCATGTTGACCAAGCAAGCTTCCAGGTTGATGCCTTTGGAACGTCGTTCATTCTCGATGTCGTGCTAAATCAGTAAGTGTTGAGCTGCACTTGCTTTTGTCAGATACACATTAAATCCACTTTCTTTTCCACTTGTAAAGTTTTTTCTTGCTGTATTGTACTTCATCTTCCTATACCAGTTAAATGTTACATTTGAAACTATACTTGTTGACTGTAGGTTATAAAGTCTGGCAGATAGCAAGAAATGTATATTCATTTGAAATTGACCACCTATATTAGATTTAATAATGTTAAATGAAAGGCAAGAGTTACCCCAATATTTTTTGTAAGAATATCTATAACTTAAGTTTCCTGTGAATGACAGTAAATTATGAAAATAATACTTTGGGTATTGAAGTATCTTCTTTGAGAACAGCAGGAAAGAGAAGGTTGCACTTTTTGATTAATGATTCAGAGGACTGGCTGCATGATAGGTGATGCTAAATAATACCTGGAGTTCATTAGATGCTTTGATATGGTGGTGGATTTCTGTGAGGTTTCTGGTCCTGGGATTATCCTGTGAATACAATATAATTTTAGAAATAGTTGTCTACCTAGAATTTTAGGTTTGGAAGGTGCTTTTGATTTGTTGCTGGATTTAATCTCTTTCATGTGGTCTAAATGTAGTGTTTAATAAATCTGGTTGGTTACTGTTCACTTTTTTAAAAAAGGGTTTCTATCCTACTTCTGATCATGGGCAAGTGGGCAGATACCAGGGTTCTGCCAGGCCTATGCTTCTGAGCTGGGCAGCATTGGGCCATAGTTTTCTGGAAGCATTTCTACAACCGTTCAGGAAGAAAGTCTGAGGCCAGAAATTCAGGCAAATCGACCAAGAGTGAGAATTAGAGCCTAAGTTGTCTGCAATGGGGAATCAACTAGATGGAAGACTGTCAGTTAATTTAAAAGAGCACATAAGAGGCAAGACTTAAGACCATGTTATCTGGATAGGTAGCCATTAGCCACTTGTGGCTGTTTAAATTTAAATTAATTCATTCAAATAAAATTAAAAATTCTGTTCTTCAGTTGCATTAGCCACATTTTAAATGCTCAATAACCCTCTCTGCCTTCACTCCCTCGTCTACTTAACTACCTAGTCTCCTTCTCTGATTCATTTTAAAAATAATACTTATCACCATTTAATATATAGATGAACTCTTATGATATTGTCATTTTTATAGGTCAAAGAAGTTTGACTGCCATTATTGATGCATGGCCATCTAATATTTGATATTTTGATTATTTATTTGGTCTATAGTCTTTTTTCTACTCCTAGAATGTAAGCTCCTTGAGGGCAGAGATTTTCTTTGCTTCACTGATATATCCTTAACACAGTGTAGGGGCTAAACTTCAGGCTGAGAGTCATATTGACTCAGAAACCAGAGGATAGGATTAGCCAGGAGACAGAGGTGAGATGACCAGGAGAGGAAGAGTGAAACAGCAAAAAAGATGATAAATGTTTGAGACTAGCTTCTGAAGGCCACATGTAGATACTAGGTGTGATTTGGAAAGTCAAGTTCTTAGGTCTCTATTTTAATAACTCCCTTCCATCCCTCTTTGAAATCATTGTCCCTGTTAGTAATCTGTGTTTTCTGCTTCCTGATCTTTGTAATTCCTTGACTTTTAATACTCAAACAAAGAAGGGATATTTATTCATGTCCATTCTGGCCAAACTGCCTCACTTACTTTGGAGACATCCGAGTGCAAAGACTTTCTGTTCCTGAAGGAGACATACATATGGTCATACTTATCAAAGCATGAAGTTTGGAATACTGGGGTTGAAGCGAAATTTCTTTTGAGATATTGGTAGAAACCTCTATTGGGCATTTTTCTTTCTATTTCAATGCAAATTTGCAATTACAAGATATATAAAGGATTAAATAAGAGCATAAGTGGAGGTAGCCTGGGCTGAGAAACATGCAGTGTGCTCATTTTTTTTTTTGCCTGGGATTGATATTAAACATAGGTGGCAGGTAGCTGTTATCTTTATACTATAAAAATCATGATGTGATACAAAATGTTCATCTTATTTTATGTAGAATGTTTTGTTTCATGGTTTTAGTTTGTATATTATCTACGTTGGTTAAGGAGCAGGAATGTGAAAAACAATATGTTCTTTAAACTTTTTTTTTCTTATGAAGCAATTCTGGGGCTGTGGAACATACAGAAATTTTTTTTTAACTGGAGGAAAATTAAATAAGTCTATATGTAGCTAGCTTCTGGTTGCAGAATGGATCCAATAATACATATTTTTTGATTGGAATGGATGGAAAAGTATCATTACATAATGTTTCTTCTTAATGTTCAGTAAATAAAATTATCTATAAGTAGATTATACAAGAGTTTAACCTTTGAGTAGTAACTTCCACAGGAGGCTGATAAAATATGGAAAGGTTAAAATGAAAAGCACAGCCAGTTTCTGTTTCATCAAAATTATCAAGAAAAGGGTGGGGAGTAGTTTTTCTTCATGGGGTCATAGTTGTCAAATTTCACTCTTTAGGACAGATGTATTAACAAAACCAAACATATGGCCTGGTCTGGCCACACTAGTCCTGAAGCTGCATTGGACCTTTCCAGAGGTCAGCAGTAAGTCTTATACTTTATTGTAAAACATTCCTCAGAAAGAAGAAAGCTCAATAAAGACATGTAACTCTATTATCTGAGCGATTCAGTCCAATTTTTTTTTTCTTGTACATCTCCTGTTCTTGAAGAAGTGGATAATTAAACTACTCCAAACAATGCAAGGATGTTGAAAAACATTTCCTTTCAGCAGAACTATTTGATCCTTCGCAACAGGGGACTTGACAAAAACCATGCATAGCCCCCCAACAAAGAAGCAAGTGCTGTCTTTGGACTGTGGTTGGTTGTTTATGATGTGAAATATATAACAATTAGAAAAAAAATCTTTTATAGCCTGCTTTTTTTGGAAGGGATTCTGTTGTACAGCTCTCAGATCTTGGATGGTCCAGTGCCTAAATTTTGAGTGTATTTTACAGATTCTCAGCTTCTTGCCTTCTTATTTCAATAACAACGAAATGGTTTTTCTCACTGTGTGATCCTTATAGCAGTCTTCTTTTCCCTCAGTTTTACAGTAAGTGGTGGGAGGACAACTAGGAACTGAAGCATGACAGATGTCAGCAGATGGGGTTGCCCCTGAAGAATGGGAGGTGGCATGGAGGTAGGGAATAGGGAGAGAGAGAAGCAGAAGAAGGGTTAGATAAGGAACTCCCAGATTCTGTTCAAAAGAGCACATTTAGTCTTGCTTTCTCTCATTTAGAGAAAGCATTTCCCACATTTTTTTTTTTTTTTTTGAGACGGAGTCTCACTCTGTCGCCCAGGCTGGAGTGCAGTGGCCAGATCTCAGCTCACTGCAAGCTCCGCCTCCCGAGTTCACGCTATTCTCCTGCCTCAGCCTCCCGAGTAGCTGGGACTACAGGCGCCCGCCACCTCGCCCAGCTAGTTTTTTGTATTTTTTAGTAGAGACGGGGTTTCACTGTGTTAGCCAGGATGATCTTGATCTCCTGACCTCGTGATCCGCCCGTCTCGGCCTCCCAAAGTGCTGGGATTACAGGCTTGAGCCACCGCGCCTGGCCGGGAAAGCATTTCCAATAGTTACCTCTTGCTTGCTTTACACTGTGGCCCTTGAATTTGTAGGGAAGGTAAGAATCACCATGGGTAAAAGACAGGATCTGAATTCAATGGGAATTGAAAGTTAGGTCTGGAAGAGTCTCATCATGCTATATTTACAGTGTGGCTGATGATGATGATAAAAATAAGTGATGAGGATAAGATTATAATTAAATGATGATGTTATGTGATGATAATGAATAACAATAGATACCTCACTGTTATTAATAAATCTGTAACTGAATGCCTTGCTGTTCCACTGAATTCATTATGGTGAATATTTGTTTCCATGTACATTTAATACAAAGTTATTGTGTATAAGACAGATCTGTGTTTGGAGTAGTTTGGAATCCTTATGTTCATTTCATATATATATATACACACACACACACACACATGCACACCTCATATATAGGAATATACATATACATATAAACATATATACATACAGATATATGTATACACACACACACACAAGTTTTCTAAGCCTCTAGTAATGCTAAAAGCTTCTCTAGACCCTGAAGATTTAGATTTGAGAAGAAAGGAAACAAAGATTTTACTCTTAGGGAATTTGCATCTAGCCAGAGAAACAAACAATGAACATTTTAAATAAGGTAATTTCAGAGAGTGACAGTGCCATTTATAGAGAGTGCCTGATGTGAGGATGAAAATAGCGCATTCAAGAATTTGTTGTCAGGGACAGGCCATCTCTAAGGAGGTGGCATTTGAGAGTAAGGGGCCTCCGGCCAGGCGCGGTGGCTCAAGCCTGTAATCCCAGCACTTTGGGAGGCCGAGACAGGAGGATCACGAGGTCAGGAGATCAAGACCATCCTGGCTAACACGGTGAAACCCCGTCTCTACTAAAAAAATACAAAAAAATTAGCCGGGCGAGGTGGCGGGCGCCTGTAGTCCCAACTACTCGGGAGGCTGAGGCAGGAGAATGGCGAAAACCCGGGAGGCGGAGCTTGCAGTGAGCTGAGATCCGGCCACTGCATTCTAGCCTGGGCGACAGAGCGAGACTCCGTCTCAGGCAAAAAAAAAAAAAAAGAAAAGTAAGGGGCCCCCATGCAGAGGGAACAGCAAGGGTCAGGGCCCTGTGGCAGGAACAAGCTTAGCATGCTTGAGAGACATAAATGTGGCTAAGGAGGTTGGAACAGGGATAGCCAAGTTATTAAATGCGGTTGGAAAAGTAGAAGGAACCAAAATATCTAGGGCCTTGTAGGCAACAGAAAGACTTCGGGTGAAAGTCTAAACAGAGGTTATTGATTTTCCCCACACCATTTGTTGCATTATTCACTCCTTCCCCTACTGGCTTATAACGTTTATTCATCAGATTCAGTTATTACATACATTTATTATTATTATTATTTTGAGACAGAGTTTTGCTCTTTTTGCCCAGGCTAGAGTGCAATGGTGCGATCTTGGCTCACTGCAATCTCTGCCTCCTGGGTTCAAGTGATTCTCCTGCCTGAGCCTCCCGAGTAGCTGGAATTACAGTGCACCATCATGCCCAGCTAATTTTGTGTTTTTAGTAGAGACAGGGTTTCTCCATGTTGGTCAGGCTGGTCTCGAACTCCTGACCTCAGGTGATCCACCTCCCTCGGCCTCCCAAAGTGCTGGGATTATAGGCGTGAGCCACCACGCCTGGCCCAGTTATTATGTATTTTAATGTTTTTTCAAAGCAATGTCTTCTGAAGATCTATTCATTGATTTTTAGGGCTTAGTACCATCATACTATTTATTGTAGATTTATAATGTGTTTTAATAGCTAGTATGGAAATACGTTCCATTATTAGTTTTCTTTTGCAAAATTTTCTTAGATTTTTTGCCTCTTTTAAAACAGAAATTCAGAATAATTTTGTCATTCTTCCTTTACTGGACTGTCACTTTATTGAATTCATTGGACTGTCACTAAACTTATATTTTAATTTGGAAAAAACAGACATTTTTACAGTGCTGAATCTTCCCATCCAACATCACAGTGTATTTTTTTAAATGTTAAGCATTCTCTTATATGTCAGTAAAATTCAGTATTTTGTTTTTACAGGCCCTAAACATATTTTGTAGAATATTTTCCTAGGAATTGTATTTGTTTTTGTTGCTACTGTGGATGTAATATTTTTCCATCATATTTCATAATTATTTATTGGTGTTATAAAGGAAAGCCATTGATTTGTGTTGCACCTTATTGAACTTTCTTATTTTGCTAATGGCTTTTATTGTTTCCCTTAGGTTTGAATGTAACATTCTAGTTTGACAATAACATGAACGGCAAATCATTTGAGTTTTTCTTTTCAAAATGTTGCTTACTACTATTTCCTACCTTAATGCTTTTTCTTTTCTTTTTTTTTTTTTGAGACGGAGTCTCGCTCTGTCGCCCAGGCTGGAGTGCAGTGGCCGGATCTCAGCTCACTGCAAGCTCCGCCTCCCGGGTTTACGCCATTCTCCTGCCTCAGCCTCCCGAGTAGCTGGGACTGCAGGCGCCCGCCACCTTACCTGACTAGATTTTTTGTATTTTTTAGTAGAGACGGGGTTTCACCGTGTTAGCCAGGATGGTCTCGAGATCCAACCGTCTCAGCCTCCCAAAGTGCTGGGATTACAGGCTTGAGCCACCGCGCCCGGCCCCTTAATGCTTTTCCTAAAAGTTTCTGAACTGTATAATTTGGTGATAATAGCATTTTTATATTGTGTTTTTTTGGTAATAAAAATAACTCGTGTTCATTGTTAAGTAAGTAGAGTGTTGATTATTGATTTGTGAGAGCTAGTCTTTATTTGTTAAAGCAGTATCTTTTATATTTTAAGGAATAGGTATTAGATTTTATTGAATGTTTGTCTAGTCAGTTAAAACTTCCAGGACTAGTCGGGTTTCTCATTGGTGACACTAACCCTCCACAACAAGGCCTTTAGGTAGGTTTGGATTTTATCAATTGACCTATTATTATGATTTATTATATTAATGTTTCCCATTATTAGAAATTATTCTCAATGCCGATAATAAACTTGACTTTGTCATGTTGGATAATTCGTTGTTTTGTCCCATATGTTGCTGGCTTCTTTGGTTGTAACTATGAAGTAGAATTACCATTTCTATTTTTTATCTTAGTTATTATGGCACAAGCCCCTGCTGACATTCTTGGTGTAAATTAATTCTATTCCCCAGGTGTTTCCTTTAACTATTTCTGAGATTGGTCTCTAGCTTTTAATTTTATAATCACATTCCTGCCACTGATAGATCCCCCTGCAGAGACCTACAGACAGCTGGTCTGCTAGGCAGTTTCCCTTCACTAGTGATGCCTGCTAACATCTGCCAGAGTGGTTTCTTGAAGAACCCACAAGCCCAAACCTATCTACATGCCTTGTTGTGGAGGGTTGGTGTCACCAATGGGAAAGCTGACTAGTCCTGGAAGCTTTTTAAGAGAGAAATCTTTGATAAATAATTTTTTGATGTCTATTGATATATTCAGGTTTTCTACTTGTTTTGAGCCCAACTTTGAGAAATTATAGTTTTGCAAGGAATTATCCACACCATGGAGTGTTTTACCTTTATTCATATTTATCTGTGTGTGCTTCTCGGAAAATAATTTCTAAAATTTCCCCTGTTCCTGTTCTTGTATCCTCTTTCTGAATCCTATTTTTATTTGTGGTTATCTTACCAAATATAAATACTTTTAGGACCTTTTTTTTTTTGAGACAGTATCTCGCTCTGTCGCCCAGTCTGGAGTGCGATGGCCTGATCTCGGCTTACTATAGCCTCAACTCCCTGGGCTCAAGCAATCCTCCCATCTCACCCTCCTGAGTAGCTGGGACTACAGGTCTGCACCAACATGCCCGGCTAATTTTTGTATTTTTAGTGGAAACACGGTTTTACCATGTTGCACAGGCTGGTCTCGAACTCAAATGATTGCCTGCCTCAGTCTCCCAAAATGTTGAGATTACAGACATGAGCCACCACACCTAGCTTAGGAACATATTTATTGTGTACAATGAAATAGCTTTTATTTTTTTAAAGAATTTTATTGGCTGGGCGCAGTGGCTCACGCCTGTAATCCCAGCACTTTGGGAGGCCAAGGCGGGTGGATCATGAGGTCAGGAGATCGAGACCATCCTGCTAACATGGTGAAACCCCATCTCTACTAAAAATACAAAAAAATTAGCCAGGCATGGTGGCGGGTGCCTGTAGTCCCAGCTACTCGGAGGGCTGAGGCAAGAGAATGGCGTGAACCCCGGAGGCAGAGCTTGCAGTGAGCTGAGATCGCACCACTGCACTCCAGCCTGGGTGACAGAGTGAGACTCCATCTCAAAAAAA
>NW_016803701.1:1647870-1710201 GCF_001698545.2 Rhinopithecus bieti | reverse complement strand
AAAAAAAAAAAAAAAAAAAAATTTATATTTCATAAAAGTCACCCATTTCAAGTATACAATTCAGTGATTTTCAGTACCTTTACTGAGTGGTGCAGCAATCACCAAAATTCAATTTTTAAATAATTTTCATTTCTCAACAAGATTGTTTATTGCCATTTACATGTAAACCTCATTCCTGGTCCCAGCCCAATGCAATCACTAATCTACTTTCTGTCTTTATAAATTTGTCTTTTCTGGACATTTCTTATAAAGGGAATTATACACTATGTATTCTTGTATCTGGCTTCTTTTACTTGGCATGTTTTTGAAGTTCATTTATGCTGTATGTGTCAGTTCATTCCTTTTATTACTAAATATTATTTCATTGTATTGATATATCACATTGTGACTATCCGTTCACCTGATGGTGGACATTTGGGTTTTTTCTAGGATTTGTCTAGTATGAATAATGTTGCTATGAACAATCTGTCTGTGAAGTCTTTGTGTGCCTAGATGTTTTCATTTCTCTTGGATAGATACCTAGAAGTGGAATGGTTGGATCATATGGTAGTTTTATGCTTTGAGAAATGCTAAGCTATTTTCCAAAGTGGACTTTTGATTTTTTTAAATGGTGCTATAACAGCTGTTTTTCTATAAATTCTATTTTGCAGGAGGGATGATGTCAAGTATAAATAGTTACTAAGCTTCAGGTTTTCAGTTTCATGTCTCCTGCAGGTCTGGAAAGGGTTCCATACTTCTCATGGCTATGATCTTATGTTTTTGGTTTATAATAAAACTCTACCTTTGAAATCTAAGTTGAACTTTTGAAACTTTTTAAGGGGTGGGATTCTACTATTGGTAGAATACCTTAAGGAGCATGACAGACGTATGGCCAATGGCACTGAGAGTGCAATGGAGCTTTATTGAACAGAAGTATACTATCTGCTGGAGATTATTATAGATCATTTTTCTACAGACACTAACCTTTGCTCATTGTATATTTTTACATTGTAACTGATGAAAAGTCAGTTACTTTAAATACTTTTAAAATATTGAAGTCTAACATATATAACAAATAAGTAACATACATGAATAATTTTTAAATAATTATTGAGAACCAGAATAATTATTAAGATAACTCTACCCAGGTATGAAACATTACCAGTATTCCACAATCCTCCAGTGTACACTTTCCCTCCCCACTATTGGAAACAATCACCCTGACTTCTGTGATAATCAGTTCAGTGATTTTTCTTTATAGTTTTATCACTTATATATCCATCCCTAAACAAAAGGTACGTTTATTTTTCCCTTTTTTTTGAGACAGAGTCTCTCTCTGTAACCCAGGCTGGAGGGCAGTGGTGCCATCTCAGCTCACTGCAACCTCCGCCTCCCAGGTTCAATTGATTCTCATGCCTTAGTCTCCTGAGTAGCTGGGATTACAGGCGCCTACCATCACACCCAACTAATTTTTTTGTATTTTTAGTAGAGACAGAGTTTTGCCATGCTGGCCAGGCTGGTCTCAAACTCCTCACCTCAAGTCATCCACTTGCCTTGGCCTCCCAAAGTTCTGGGATTACAGACGTGATCCACTGCACCCAGCCTTTCTCCTTCTTTTAAAATAACTGAATGTAGAATGGACTTGTGGATTTTTATTTATGTGATATTTACACTCAATTTCAATCATTTTCTTTGTGATATTCAAATTTTCTAAAGTTGGCTTATAGAAGCCCTTTTGATTTCTGTGTGTTTTTGACATGACCCTATTCATCTTTAAGTGCTTCTTTGTATTCTGGGACAGGAAGGGAGCCTTCTTGCTTTCTGGGACAATCAGATTGACTTTTTATTATATCTTAGAATTGATTTCTAGTTTTTTATGGTGACTAGTTTATAGACTAATCCTTGTCTTCATTTCCCTATTTCAGTTGTTTATTATCATCTTGTTATATTAAAAAATGCCAAAGACTGACAGCTATCACTAGTCTTATTTTTAATCAAGTATTGAACCAACACACAAATCAGTGACAAGCATTTCAATTCTTTGACTTTTGGGAGGATTGCTTTGCACATATTAATTAAATTGAGTGAAATATAAGATCTCAGAAATAGCTGTTTTTAGAATGCCATGGTAGTTAACCATAGTGAGTTTGAGGTGGTAATCAGGATTTTAAAGAAACATTAGAATTCTAAAGGGGTAAGTTCTTACTCTTCCCAAGATTGAAACACTCTTAAAACTCACTAGTGAAATCCTTAATCTGTTTTTCTGTCACAACTGAAAGACATTTGATCAGGGATAAGTGAACCTTAATCAGATTCAGCTCAGATCAGATAAATTATCTCTGTGTTCAAGCCACTCTTGACCATTTAGAGGAAACAGATATTTATCTGGTGATCTATAGTGCGAGATGGTATCAACCCAGGGAAAGAATGAGCAATCTTGCCTGGTTAAAGGGCTTCTGATAAAGTTTCATAGAAAAATTGGTGTTTTTTGTGGCTTTCAAAGCTGTGTAAGATTTTTGCTACAGCAGGGTTATCTAAAGCAGAGGAAAGAGATGGAACATGGATATAGCGATATGAAAGTGCCCTCAGAGAGTTATATGAAGTTCAGGGGCCTGGGGAGGGCTGGGAGACTAAGATACCTTGTTTGGTTGGGGCCTAGGGAAGGTGTTGATGACTCCACTAACAAAGGTGTTGATGGCTCCACTAACAAAGGGGGACTTCATTTCCTTGGTAATGGAGGACTGTCAAGGTTTTTAAGTGAATGTTAAGGTTAGTACATTTTTCAGGAAGATAACTTTGATAGCGGTATGGAAGTTTGATTAGTCATGAATATAGACACTTGATATGTTTTGAAATATTGAATAAGAAGCTTACTTTGATTCGTGGCTTTGATTATCAAAATAATTCCTGATTTCCATAGGTGGTATTCATTTTTAGGTCTACTGTGAGTGCAGATTTTGCTTATTCCTATTATTGCTTACTTATTCATAAATTGTTTTTCTATAGCACACTTTGATAATGCTTTGGACTGAAAGTAACAAAAAAGTCTGACTCAAGGATCTGGAAAGGAGATTCGTGATCTCCTATAACTGTAAATCCAGAGGTTGTGCAGCCCCAAGTGTGACTCCAGCCATGCTACTTTGTCATTCTTGGGTCCAGAGAAGACAGAAAGACCACGTCTTCCTCTGACTCACTGTAGGGAACCAGGGAACCTTTTCACCAAAACTTCAGAGGTCTCATTGGCCAGAACTGGGTCAAAACTCCTCTTAAACCTTGGTAAAGAAAAAGGTACCGCTGTGATTAGTTGATACGAGTCAGGATCACCCCAGAACTGGAGTGAGTTCACCTTTCCCCGAGTCATATAGGAGAAGAGAGGATCGCTGACTAAACAAGGGATCTATTGACTAGTGGCATATGGGGTGGATATTGGAGAGAGAGCCAGAGAGTCTGCCAAAGAGAATTTTGGTAAAGGTAACCTTGAGGAATAAATAGACTTGAGTGCTATTGTGGTACTGCTGCTGAGTTCATTCCACAGCCTTGCTGAAATGAGAACCCTCTATCTACTAAATGTACACCCCTTTACACTTGATCCAACAGGTGCTCCCTTTATCAAAAATAATGAGGCATGCAACAGTAAAACCTGGGAATTCGTATTGAATTTTATTTATTGGTTATCTTTATACATCTTATTATTCATCCCCACTGAGATCCTGTAATAAATTGCTTTAAATTTTTTTTCATTTTAGTAACTTCTACTGTAAATAGAAGAATAATTAAATTAGAAGTATTGAATGTCAGACTGTGCAAGAATAGCCCTGGGCACACTGTGAAATTCAGTTCTTCAGCTGACTTACTCTGGACACCACCTGAACCTATAGCTTCCCTCTGTCGGAAAGTCAGTATGCCTCAGGCCATTCTAAAGGTCCTTCCATCACCTTACCTGTCATGTGCATTCTCTTCCTCCTTCTGCTGTGCAGTGTGGTCACCCTGATATCTTGGTTCTGTTGATTACCTCTTCTCTGATAAATCAATTCATGAAGATAAATTGGCTGGTTCTAGCCCACTTCTCAGTCCATGTATGTGACTTCTTAGAGATGTTCTTGCCTCTTTGGGGTAACTCAAAGGATTGACTCCAATAGGTGATATTTTAGGACAGGGGAGGATTTTGAGTACTGTGATATCTCTTAAACTTCACTGTTCAAAAAGCAATATATACACAGAACTAGCCCTACTAAAAGGATTATTTGAGCCCATGAAGCCATATTTACACTAGACTACTCAGAGAAATTCCATACATTAAAGCAATAATCATTTAGAGAAAAAACAAAGTCAACTTATTAATAAATAATAAAATTGTTTATAATCAGTAATAATAATCATGAAAGTGTCTGAATTTTCTGATATAAAGAATATACTAAAAATCCCTCTTTTACAAAATTATGTTGTGGCTTTGTTTCACATTGTGAAAATGGTTACTATCATTTTTTAGCCAAACTTTGACTATGGAGATCTGATAGCCTTGTTGTCACTTGAGTAACCTTTTTCCCCATTACTTTCTCCCTTTCTGGATCTAATTTTGATGTGGGTCTAATTCATATCTCTTCTTTTTAAAGTGTTCTTTTTTTCTGATCCCACCCTGATTCCTCCTGTAGGTTATAGCTCAGATTATAACAGACAACAAAGCTTAATAGAGGTCACAGAAACTTCCAGTTCTCACTTTGCTACGTACCTTGCATTTAAAGTGTGTAATCACAGAAACTGCCAAGTTTATCACACAAGTGGGTCTTCTTCAGTGCCCATGTGGTGAAATGGCTTTGAAACAGCTTTCTAGCATGTATTTTTTAAGGACTTTTAGTTAACTGGTAACACATAGCTATGGATGTGAATACCAAAGGATTTAGAGAAATAACAGATGTTAGTCTATCCTTCCCTCTGCAAAAATGATCTTGGGAATCTCAGTGCCTGGATGGAGTGGCATAGGATTTTCTCTCATGAACACCGTTGATTGCTATTGGGCAGTGTCTAGAAGGGCTTTCCTTTTGATATCCTTTTCCAAAGCTAACACAGGCCATAAATTAGCATGCAAACCCAAGGACATCTTACCTTTTGTGACGGGTTATCCCGGTCATGCAAACCACTGGGCTAGGAAAACAGTTAAATGAGGAAGACATAGTTTCCACCATGTCTTCCTCATTTAACTGTTTTCCTAGCCCAGTGGTTTGAACCCTGGCTACACATCATAATAACCTGGGGAATTTTAAAAACTCCCAATACCTGGATCCCTTCCTACTCCCATAGACCAGATGGTGCAGTGGTTTTCCAGAGTGGTCCCTGGGACCAGCAGCATCATCGTGGGAAACTTGTTAGAAATGCACATTCAAGGTTCTCACCCAGACCTACTGAATCAGAATTGCTGATAGATGGGACCTAAAAAACTGTGCTTTTAGAAGCTCTCTGGGTTATTTGGTTCAAGTTTGAGAGCCACTGATGTAGTGTTTTTCTGCATGACATTCCCCTGCTATAGTTTTTTCTCACTATCTTGATGTAGTCCAAACCTCAACCCTGCACCAATATGCCACTCATTCCCTTACAGATATTTGAATAGGAATGTTTTTAAAATTCAATAATTAAAACTCTTCTCACTTATATTCTAATAAACATAGTATCTTCTGGATAAATACTGTTGAAAACCATGAGTAGATGTTTGTTTGTTCTAAACATGTTTGGCCATTATGAATAACATCAAAGAAGATTCCTACTGGGCCCTCTGTAACTTTCTATGACCTGAGATATGACACTCTTAATCTGGAAATGTGTTAATTAGCTACTCAGTCAGTCACTACAGGTTTATTTTGCAATAATATGGACATGGCCATGGCACCAGGTTATTGGGATTTTAGATCCAATAGGAGGCACAACTTTCTAGAAGTTTGTAATCATGGGGGCAGGAAAGGCAGCACAACAGGAAACCTCCGGCAGTAGATGTGCTGGTTGGCTGGTTAATGTACTGTGTACTTTGTAATGTCTTAGCTCTGGCTTCCATAACAAAAATACCATAAGGACTGGGTGGCTTAAAAACAGAAATGTATTCCTTACAGATCCAAAGGCTGAGGAGTCCAAGATCAAGGTACAGGCTGATTCTGTCTCATTTAGGGCCTTCTTCCTAGTTTGCACATAGCTACCTTCTTGCTGTATCCTTGAATGACAGAGAGAAAAATAGTTTTTCACGTCTCTTCTTCTAAGAGCATGAATTCCAATCTACTGTCATGACCTAATTACCTCCCAAAGGCCCCAGCTTCTGATATAATCACATTGGAGGTTAGGATTTCCACATCTGAATTTGAGGGGGAGGCAAGCATTCAGTTCATAACACTGAAGGGAATGTTTTTGGGACATGCATCCTCCCAAAGTGATCAGTGTGAGGTTCATATAGAAAAAGATTTACCCCATAAATTCTGGGATCACAATACCTTGTATTTGTTGTGCCAATTGTGGATATTTGATTACATGGTATCTGTATCAACATGAGAGGCAGTGTTACCAAATCGGTTCACAGCATAGACTTTGTAGCCAGGCTGCCTGGCTTTATATACCACTTACTAACTGTGTGATCTTGGGCAAGTCGGCTAACTGCTCATTGCCTAGATTTATCCACTTGCAAAATAGGAGTGGCAATAGTGCCTATTTTATTGAGTAGTTGACAGGTTTAATGAGTTGATGCATATGAAACACCAAAAACAGTGCTTGGCATGTGGAGGTGCTCAGTAAGTGTTTAGTTATTATTAGCTAACAGAGGCCCTTTCCTTTCAAGGGTTGCCGTGAGGTCAGCTGTCTTGAAGGAACTGTTTTAACTCTGAAAACGTTAGGACTGAAAGGGAGTTAGGCAGTGAGATTACTATGGAGTTTGTTTGTTTGTTTGTTTGTTAAAAGCATTTCTAATAAGGTTTTACTAAAAGTTTCAAAGCCGTATTCATGTTTATTAACTTGGTAAACCTATTGACCATATTTAAAGAACAGAAATAAATAGTTCTGAATCTCTTCAGTGCAATTTAAAAACCCCCAAAGCTCTGAAAGCAGTAGTAACATTTTGTAAACTTGGAGCACCTCATTTGGCAATAAAAGCCTCACGTAATATGCATGAATTAGTTTTGTATTGCTGCTGTTAACTTTAGCTGCTTAAACCAATACACATTTATTATCTCATAGTTTCCATGGGTCAGAAGTCTGGGTACAGTGAAGCTCAGATGGATTCTCTGCCTAGAGTCTCACAAGCCTGAGTCATCTGGTCTATGCTTCTTTGTAGAGGCTCTGGAGAAGAATCTACTTCCAAGCCTTTTTAGGTTGTTGGCACAATTCAGTTCCTTGAGATTATAGCTGAGGCTCCCACTCCCTTGCTGGCTGTTGGCCCTGGATTGTTGCAGGGGCTGCCTGCATTCCCTGGGTGGTGGTCCCCTTCCTCCACTTTCAAAGGCAACAGGGGTCAATGAAGTCCTTCACAGGCTTTGAATCTCTCAAACCTCCCCTTTTGCCTCATCTCTCTTCTGCTATCTTCCTCCACCATATCTTTCCCAGCAACCCTTCTGCCTTCCTTTTCTGCTTCTAAGGGCTTGTATCAGTCAGGGACAGGACTAATAGGATAGATGTATGTATGAAAGAGAGTTTATTAAGGAGTATTGACTCACAGGATCATAAAGTGAAGTCCCATAGTAGGCCATCTGCAAGCTGAGGAGCAAGGAAGTCAGTCCCAGTCCCAAAACCTCGAAAGTAGGGAAGCTGACAGTGCAGCCTTCAGTCTATGGCCGAAGGCCTGAGAGCCCCTGGCAAACCACTGGTGTATGTCCGAGAGTCCCAAAGCTGAAGAACTTGGAGTTCGATGTTCGAAGGCAGGAAGCATCCAGCACAGGAGGAAGATGGAGGCTGGAAGACTTAGCCAGTCTAGACCTTTCAGGTTCCACTACCTGCTTTTATCCTAAGCACACTTGCAGCTGATTAGATGGTGCCCACCCAGATTGAGGGTGGATCTGCCTCTCCCAGTCCACTGACTCAAATGTTAATATCCTTTGGCAACACCTTACAGACAGGCCCAGGAATAATACTTTGCATCCTTCAATCCAATCAAGTTGACACTCAATATTCACCATCACAGGGCTCATGGGATTACATTAGACCCCTTCAGACAATGCAGGGGAATATCCCTATTTTTTTTTTTTTTTGAGACAGTCTTGCTCTGTTGCTCAAGGTGGAGTGCAGTGGCACAATCTCAGCTCGCTGCAACCTCCGCCTCCCAAGTGCAGGTGATTCTCCTGCCTCAGCCTCCCAAGTAGCTGCAACTACAGGTGTGCACCACCATGCCTGGCTAATTTTTGTATTTTTAGAAGAGACCAGGTTTCACTATGTTGGTCAGGCTGGTCTCGAACTTCTGACCTTGTAATCTGCCCACCTTGGCCTCCCAAAGTGCTGGGATTACTGTTGTGAGCCACCACGCCCGGCCGAGAATCTCCCTATTTTAAAGTCAGCTTGTTAATACCCCTGATTCCATCTACAAAGTCTCTTCATGGAGCACCCAAATTAGTGTTTGCTTAAATAGGGAATGGGAATCTTGGGGAACATCTTGAGAATTCTGCCTACCGTCATACATTAGACTATTTATAGTCTTTACTTATCCCACTTAGCATGAACATCATTTGGTACAGAAATATTAATATGTTTGATTAAAGGTTGTTCTCCTTCATTCTGCTGGGAGCATTATGTAATATATGATGTGTGCATATCATTATCTTTCTAAAATTAAACAATTTCTCAACTCCAAAACACATCTGGCCCCAACGGTTGTTGAAGAGCTTATGGACACGTTATAAAAAGTTACTGATGGAAGATATTTTTGAAAGCATTTATATTTATATTTTAAAATACTGTGAAGTGGTACATGTGTAGCACCCACTACTTGAGGGAAAGGATGTTAATGTGCTCTCCATATTTAAATTTAGAGAACTAAAAGAGATATGGAAGACAGACTCACTATTTTAAAGATTCAGAAAAAGGTATCAATATTACAGATAAGAAAGAAAAAAGATGGAAGATAACATTTATGAAATAGTATACTATTCATTTATACACAATCACACAACATAGCTGTGTGTGGGGTGTATGTGTCATTTAATCCTAATGATCTATGTGGGGTGTTATTTTCCCCATTTTACATGTGCTAAAATCTAGAATCAGGAAGACTAATTTGCCAAGGGTCACATGGCTAGTTAGCATGTGGAACTGGAATTTGAACTTTGTTCTGACTTTAAAAATCTACTTTCTCTGTTCATCAAAGAATGGTGGCAGATCTGAGATTTAAACTCTAATCTTCTGTCTCACCCTAAAACACTCAGATAGTTGTTTTAATACATAATTACAGATTTACAAGTACCTTTTTAAATATTTACAACATTTTAAAACTTAGAGGGGAAACTTACGATACTTGTTCTGTTATCAGAATTGATTTGGATTTATCATATCAGTTATATGGGATTAAAATTTTCCATTATTTCAGGATCTTTTAAACAATTATTTAAACCTTAAGATTGGATTCTCAATTGAATATTTTATTCTTGGATAAATTATTTATTAAAAATCGCCTGCTTGGTGCAGTGGCACATACTTGTCGTTCCAGCTATTTGGAAGTCTGAGGTGGGAGGGTCACTTGAGACCAGGAGCTCCAGGCTGTAGTGTTCCATAACTACACCTGTGGATTTGCCATTGTGCTCCAGCCTGGGCAACATAGTGAGAGCACATCTCTAAAACAAACAAAAAAAGTATTTGCCATAAAATTCCATCTGTCAAAATGACAGAGTTTACCAATATGACATTCATTATTAAATGCTGGAAATAGTATATTTTCCAATAGTGGAATATGTCTACATTCAGTATTAAGTAATCTCTCATTATTCTTTAGATCTCTAGTTTGTTATTCCTTCTATATAAAATATTCTCTTTTGAAAAATAAACAGCTCCCCTGCTGTTTTATGTTTAAACTTCTCCTTGCTGTTTTGGTCTCTGTTTTCTTCATGTAGTAAAGTGTTGACAGCAACAGTACAGAGAGATAAAAATATACATCAATTAGAGCAGCAAATCACAGTGTAGTTTTCAAGCTAAGTGTTTTAGTTATGGCATGAGAAACACAGCTGTAATAAGTGTCTCAATAGGAGTTTCTTTTGAATTGTTACTAAAATTGTATTTCATTGTTTTTTATTTTATGATTGCCCTAGTGGATTAAAAAAAGTGGAATAGGCATGCATATTCAGGATTGTGCATCACTTTGAAAAATAAATATGAAGTAAAGACTAGTTATTTTACTAATGTCTTCATTCTGTTCCTTTATTCTGTTTTTATAGCCACAAATACAATATTCTGGTTTTGCATTATTTATTATAATAAATTTTTTAAAATCTTGGTTTTCAGGACTAACTTTATGATTCAACAAAATAAATTACAGCTTATATAACATGAATTTCTTAACAAAAATCACGTTACAAATGAAGCTCTGAGATGGATACCAGTACTGATGATGAGAATATGAATATTTTTCCATTTAGACTGAAGCTTAGGAAAATTCATAATTTTCAGCAGGAGTGAATACAATTTTATTAACTTATATACTAGGAAGTAAAGAAGTGGAATGACTAAGAGGAGAGAAATAGGCTTTGTTTTCACCTTGGCCTTGAAGACAGTTTCTGTTCATTTCTTTTGTTTGCTGTTTATGGTTTACGTTTGTTTTATAGACAAATTCCAGCAATCACTATGATTGCATTATCATGCAATTGTTTCTATCTTTTGGGGCTAAGAAGAATTGAGATTGGTTAGATTTTATTTGATATCGTCCCAAAAAGGTACTTCATACTCTGGTACATCTGTCTTTCAGACAAAAAGCATAGAAACACCTGCAGGAAAATAGTATACAGGTTAAATATTTCTTATCCAAAATGCTTGGGGACAGAAGTGTTTGGATTTTAAATTTTTTTCAGATTTTGGAAGATTTGCATATATGGCACCAAATTCTAAACATAAAATTCATTTATATGTACCTTATAAACATAACCTGAAGGTAATTTTATACAATCATTTTGATAGTTTTGTGCATGGAACAAAGTTTGTGTTAGGCACTTACATGTGCAATTTTATACTTATGGTATCATGTTGATGATACTCAAAAGTTTTGAGGTTTTTTTTTTGGATTTTAGGATTAGGAATGCTCAATCTACATAAGCTTTTGGCCAAGACAGTATGGAAAGCAGTAGAAACTCAAAAGCTAATATTGAGGAATAAGTAATTATCTCTTATTTAGAGATCTGACATATCATTGTCTCTTGAGAGTGGGATCAAGACTCCCTAATTTTGTAGGCCTGTGTTTATATCTGGGGAGGGTGCTTATTCCAAAATGAGAGGATGGCATTTTGAGGTTTAAGGTCAGAACTGATGTGTGGCCCACTGTGTGCTGCCACTTAATAACTTTGTTTTTAAGGCAGTGATTATTTCCCCCTTGGCATGTTGGCCTAATAATGCCTCTAATTCTCCTGTTACTAGCAGGTGAGAACTAGCAAGGTGAGGCAAGCAGGAGTAAGCATACTGGAAGTTTCTATAATATGTTTATAGAAAAAAACTTATGATTGAGTAGGGATATAAAAGACCCAGGCTTGAGTTGCAGCTCTGTAACTTACTAGTTACATAACCTTGGCCATGCTGTGTCATCTCTCTGGAGGTCAGGGTTTTTTTTTACTTTAAAATGGCAAATGTTCTTGTTCTGCTTGACCTGGCAGAGTTGTTGCAAAAGCCTAATGTTATCAACTTTGCCAAGTACTCAAATATGATGCGTATCATTTGGGAATCTTTCAGTTGCAAATAACAAAAATTTAACTCAAATTTGCAAAGGAAAAAGGAATGTATTGACTTGTGACAGAAATCCAGCGTAGTTCTAGTTTTCGGTCTCTAGGACTCTGTTGCTCTCTATCTTTAGTTTCTAACTCAATGTGTCTGGCTAGGATACCTTCAAGCATAATTTCAGAAGGGAGGACTGCCTGCCTCTGTCCCAGTGTATCACTGAGTCTCACTGTCTGGAACCAGCTTTGAGTGAATAGCAGGCCCAGTCCTGAATCAGGCTTCCTAACCAGGAAATATGGCATGGCCTTTGGCTGAGGCCAGGTACACGCATGCCAGGAGCTGGGTGTGGAATCTGTCCCTCCCAAACCATGTGAGCTGAATGTGAGGGAGGGGTGATTTCCCCTTTACCAGCATCAGTGACTGGGATGCCACAAGAACATCTGATCACTAAACAAGATACTGTTATTTCTTTCTCTGTGATGAAAATGTTTAATGGCTTAAAAGGAAAGTGAAGAAATAATAGTTGGTGGACATTCATAAAAGTAAAGAAAGAATCATAGTTCAAAGGGAGATTATATTTAATAAGCCAGAGAGGAGAAAGACCAGAAATTTAATGAGGACAGATCAGTACAAGGATCTGGGTGAAGAAGAACTTTTTCCTTTATGCACCTTGGAGGAGAATTATCATAGTGATACTAACCTCCCCCGTATTGGGTGACCATTTTATGAGACTGTTTTCACTTCCTCCTTGATCCTGACCCAAGGCATAATTCATTTTTAAGAAGGCTGGCCGCAGTCCAAAGAAATGGGATTAGGAAAACTTCATCCTTAGATGAAGTAAGAGGATGTAATTTGTGAAGTGTTGGAACCTTAGTAAAAACTAGCAATTCTTTGTCAGAAATGTATATGTTATTGTCAGAAAAGTAGCTACACAAATTGTGAAATGAATTCTACTTTTCAGTGACTAACTGGGATCAGAAGAGTCACTTGAGTTGAAGCAGGGAAAATTATGAAAATGCTAATAAAATTTTATCTGTGAAAGCCAGACAGCTGCAGGAGGCATGTTGTTGCTGCCCCTGAGGAGACCAGGGAGTCATAGGAGATCTGGAATAAACAACTTAAAAGGAAGAAAGTTGAACAGCTAAAACTCAGGAAATAAGTTGTCAATTTAAAATTGCCCTCTGTGTTCCAGAAACTTTATATTAATTATCTCATTTAAATCTCATGATAATTCTATTTTACAAATGAGGAAACTCAGGCTTAGAGGAGTTAAATAACTTGCTCAGGGTTCTACAGTTGCTTAATATAAGAAGTGGGGCTTTAATTGGGAATCAAGAGGCTCAGTGGTGCTGCTGCTGCAACTCAGGTATTCCCTGAAACTTGTCAGAAAATAGAGTGAACTTTATACATTTAGGTTCTCCCCTCAAATTTGATGTATCGTGAGAATCACTTTTTGATTTTTTTTCCGAAAGACAGAATTACATGCCAGAATTAAGAAAGATATTGTGAAATATTTAGCTATTTCAAATTTGGGAAGCAAAGAGAAGACAGATTTCAGTCTCCAAATGGAGGGAAGGGAATCTTGTTCTTTAAGAAAAGGAAACTCTGAGTCAAAAGACAAGTATTTTCAGAAACCTTAAAAAAACTTGTCACTGTTGAATGGCAACTGGTATTTCTTGAGATGATTTTAAATGTTCCTAAAAAAAAGTTTCTAAGGCCAGAAAAGTTTGGGAAAAGCTCTGCATTATGTCTGCCTCTTGGATTCGTACGTAGATGAACATATGGAACCAGGGAAATTGCCCTTGCTCTACCGAGTCTCAAGTGAACACTCAGGAATGAACTGGCTTGTTACTGGTTGCTTGCACCTGGTGGAAAAGTACACACAAGGCCTGAGTCTGCAGAGCAGTTAGGAGGATCTCAAAAGAAATGTATTTAAAAAGACCTGAAAATCTAAATGGATCTTTAACCGTGTAAGCAGAAACGTCAGTAGCTGGAGCCTTCTTGGGGATTTGAAGTCCTAGGAAGCTGACTTCCCTTCTTGGGAGTACTGCTGCGTTGCCTGCACTAAGAAGCCTCTTCAGGCCGTGGAGACCTGGAATCATTTTTCTGTAACTTGGTACCTGTTAGTCTATCAGCTCAGTGACAAATGCCCACATATTTAAAGCTCTGAGAACTCCCAAGATAAAGAAACTTGCATAATACAGTATTTCATAAACTCTTGGTCATTTTTTTCAACATCTTTTGGAGCATAGTTAGGGGAATAAGGCTCAAGATGTGACCAGGGTCAGATTATTACCTTTGAGGTCCAAAGTACTGAAGAGAGAATGGTGGCTTTACCAAATGTAACTCAAAATAATAGAACACTACATTATAAACTAAGTTAAAGGAGTCTCACAAGGTTCTAGTTTTCTAAATGATGAAAGCACTTAGCATTTCTATACTATGCCAGGCACTGTTCCAAGAACTTCCAATATATAGATGTGTTCAGACTTACAAAGAGATTAAGTAAATTGTGTAAGGCCACCCCTGGAATATGTGCTAGAACTGAGATTCAGAAAGAGACAGTTTGAGGCCAGAGTTAATGCTCTTAAACAATATATATTCTGCCTCACAGATTAATAATTTTGATGCTTCTGAAGAAAATGACTTTTTTTCCAAATAATTTTTTTTCTCATTTTCTTGATGGAGAGGATCTTGATTTTCCAGAGCCCTAAGTATCAGTGTAGTTTGACTTTGGATAATCCAGCACTAAATGTGAGAATTTAATGCTATATTATTTTAAAACACCGAGTGTGCTGGGCATAGTGGTACATTCTTGTAGTAGTCCCAGCTGTTTGCGGGGCTGAGATGGAAGGATCGCTTGAGCCTAGGAGTTCAAGGCCAACCTGGGCAATACAGGGAGACCCTGTCTCCAGACAAAACACACAAACAAATAATTGTGCCCTGTGTTCACCCATTCACTCCCCATTAAATTTGTATATTTTAGGGATAGGGGATTGCCCGAGCTGGTTGCCAGGAAAGAGATTTGAAACAGGTGCAGCTCCTTAACTAACAGAAAACAATATAAGACTGTGATCTGGATGTCAGGGCCAGGGGAGGTGGGGAGCATTCTGGGCATTGCAGGGGTAGTGGAAGCTGTCTGGATAAGCAGATAGTTCCTATGGAGTAGGCAGATTTTGGAGGCTGCAGGTCCAATGCTATCACCATCACCGTGGGATCTACTACTTTCAAACAATTTTAGCTTTAAGGCAGTAGAAAAGTATTCTTTCCACACCCAAGTTGTTCTTGTGGAAGTTTGTATCAGTATATTGACATGCTCAGATCTTGATCCTATGACTAGATGGATGTGAGCTCACAGGGTCCAGTGAGCATCTATTATACACAGATGCTTAAGGTGGGTGGATGAAGGGATTGGGCAGAGAGAGATGCTAAATTTGTCACATTAACCATATTTCACTAATGTAGGCTTAACTTGGAATTTTACTAATATGATACAAGACTAGGTCCAGGGTTGAATCCAGGTTCATTAGGCCTGAAAATCATTTAATTTTAAGGGATACTTTTAAGAAAAAAATATAAAATTATGATTACAAAGTTAGGTATGGATATATTTATAACTAATGAAAAAAGAAGTGATAACGTTTTAAAAGCTGACAAGTACCACAAAACCTAGAAATATAACAAATACCACAAAACCTAGAAATATAACATTTAAAATGAATTGCTTCATACGCTACTGTAATATTTCATTATAATTTATATGTCATGGCTGCATACTTTCCAATCATTTCTCTTAAGGCAATAATCATTTTGAAATATCACTATCTATACTGAGAATATAGAGATCCAATCTTTCCAGTTAGCGTGGTTGTTTCAAATTTATTTTCAATTATTGATAGTTCAGAAAAATTTATTTCAGCTTTTCACCTTGTTATTAGTAATGTACGTTTTGTGGATTTTGATCAAATTTGGGAAAACCTCTGATATAAAGCACTCTAAGACTTTATGGCATTTCAAGTTTTGAGGGGACAGTGAATTATCTTAAATACTCTGAATCAATGACCCTCATGACATGGTTCTTCATCAGTGTCCTCATTCATTAGGATACCAGGAGTTTTGCATTAGCTTCATTGATGTCAGTATTTCATGACAAATCAGTCAGAAATTTAAATTTTCTGGTGTGCTCGTATGATTAACTTCTCTTCATAATTAGATTGTTAAACAACCCAAGAGCCTATTCATTAATTTCAATTGGTTACGTGGCTGTTTTTGTCACTTTTGTTTCATATTTCATTAATTTTTAATCTGAATTTTATTTTAGTTGTTTAATGACTTTTTTCTAAAATGACAAAAGAAGTAGTCCTTGATATATATAGAAATCAGGCATCATAATTTTTCACTAATTTTTTGAAATGTCTTTTAAATCAAAGTTTAAATAGTGTATTCAAACTTCACCAAATATGCTATTCTAATAAAAAGAAGTATGGTGCATTTATGTTGAGTTTGTTTTTGACAGGAGGGCACTCTGAATTTTGATTAGGTATCTGTGATAATGGAATTCTCTGCTTATTATTTTAGACATATGGTGACTGGAAAATTTTCCATAGACTAGCTTTTATTTTAAACCTTTTGTCCCTACTACTCTATCCTTCAGTTGGAGGCATCATGGGGCTTATCCCTGTGGTAAGAGGTCTTTGGCCCTGCACCTTGTTGTGTTGATTGAGTCAGCACAGTGGGCTCTGAGAATGTATCTGGATGCCATTTCTACACTGCTAAGGCCAGCAGTAACCTTACTGTACACGATAGTGATGTGAACCACATAAGTGTTTCCCTAACTCTACTTTTCATTTGTCTGAATGCCAAAAATGTCCACAACCATTCCAACCCATTATGGTTGAATTTCTCTTTTTTTTTCATATGTAAATAGAACCATTTGAACATATTCCTAAGGTCTCTCATAGAACTTGTAAGGGAACTGTGCTTGGAAGAGGCTCTTACGTTTATGG
The DNA here is from genome assembly GCF_001698545.2 of Rhinopithecus bieti. Classification (NCBI taxonomy): domain Eukaryota; kingdom Metazoa; phylum Chordata; class Mammalia; order Primates; family Cercopithecidae; genus Rhinopithecus; species Rhinopithecus bieti. Next base: position 1,693,351 of record NW_016803701.1, on the reverse strand, counting down.
TGAGCCTAATTCTGGCTATATTTCACTTGGAATAAATCACCTAAAGAACCATGAAAGGACAGGCCATGGGACACTGGCTATAGGGTACCAGAACTGACCTAATTTCAAATGTATCTGATAAAATTATCACAGGTTTTTCATTTGAAATGGTTGTTTATGAATTTGCCTAAATACTTTTTTTGCAGGTGATGCACACCCGCTTTTAACTAGTTAGCACTTTGGTAGAAAGAATTTATTGGCTCAAATAACAAACCACTGGAAGGTAAGCAAGTTGGAAGTAGCCTAAAGATCATCTGGATTTATGTATTCGAACAGTGTCATATCTGTTAATCTGTTTCTTTCTTTTCCCATCTCTCTTTTTCTATGTTAGTTTTATTCTCTACTCCTGAAAAGGCCTTTTCTTAAAAAATGATTGCAGGCAACATAGGGTTCTATAGTCTGAAAGGCCTAAAGGAACTTCTTTTCCAGCTGCTAATGGGGACATCCTTAGGAATGACTCTGGCCTGCTTGGGTGATGTGCCCGCCTCAACTTTTCTGTGTCTCTCCATGAGGCTAGCAAGTGATAGAACATTGTGATAGACATGTGGTGGGTTGGAATAGAAGAGCAGGTCCCCCAGAAAAGCAGTGTATCATTTTGGTAAGTCAAAACCATAATTGTCCACTATGGTAGCTGAGGCCAAGGCTTGGTGTGGAGGTGGCATGGAAGTCATCAGTTGAAACCTACTGTGTGGGGTACCACTCCTCATGTATACAGTAACTTATTCCCATTTTGAAGCTAATTTAGGCACAAAATTCACTCTAAGTCTCAGAAAGTGTATTTTTTGTGATTAGTAAGTGTGGTATGCTTTTTAAAGTGTGTGATGGCATATTAAGAGTTAATTCACACAATCCTTCATTAAAATATGAGTAAAATGGTACTAAATTCGTTCTAAAAATCATTCAGGGCTCTGACCTATTTAACTTGGAATATAATCAGGAAAGCTAATAGTTGAGAAACAAAGGGATCAGAGGGCTCAGAAACTTTCAGAAGCAACATTGTTAGTGTTTACACTAAAATGGTAAAAAAAGGGAATGTTTAAATCTAAAACTATTATTGATTTAAACTCATTAAGACAATTGATATTGAACATTGAAATTAAAAACGCAGCCTGTAATCCCAGCACTTTGGGAGGCTGAGGCGGGCAGATCACAAGGTCAGGAGATCGAGACAATCCTGGCTAACAGGGTGAACCCCGTCTCTACTAAAGATACAAAAAATTAGCCGGGCGTGGTAGTCCGTGCCTATAGTCCCAGAGGCAGGCGAATGACGTGAACCCGGGAGGTGGAGATTGCACTCCAGCCTGAGAGACAGAGTGAGACTCCATCTCAAAAAAAAAAAAAAAAAGAAAGAAATTAAAAATGCTGTGTTTTTTGTTCTTCCTGCATTTTTGTTCTTCCTAAGTCAACTTGGAGAATATTAATAATTGGTAATATGTTTCTTTAGAGGGAAGATGAGTGGTGAACCCTGAAAGTAACCCTTCATCTCACTCTGTAAGGTGTTTCTCTCTGTCTCTCTATTTTCCCCCACCCCCCTCCTCTCTCTCCTCTGTCTCTAGCTTCTTTCAAGATTTTCTCTTGGTCTTTGGTTTGCTACAATTTGAATGATATACCTAGGTGTAGATATTTTGGTATTTATTCTGTTTGGTGTTCTCTGAGCTTCCTGGATCTGTGGTTTAGTCATTAACTTTGGAAAATTCTTATTATTTCAAATATTTCTTCTTTGTTTTCTCTTGTTTGTTTTTATGCTATTCTAATTATGCATAAGTCACACCTTTGGAAATTGTCCCATAGTTCTTGGTAGAATATTGTGTTCTGTTTGTTTTTTTTGTCCTTGCATTTTAATCTGAGAAGTTTTTGTGGACATACCTTCAAGCTCACTGATTGTTTCCTCAGTTGTGTCCAGTCTACTGATGAGTCTATCAAAGGCATTCTTCATTTCTCTTAGCAGTGTTTTTGACTGCTAACTTTTCCTTTTGATTCTTTCTTAGAAATTTTCCCTCTCTGCTTACATTATTCATCAGCTCTTGGATGTTGTCTACTTTTTCCACTAAAGCCTCTAACCTAGTAATCATAGTTAAATTCCCTGATAGTTCCAAAATCTATGTCATGTCGGAGTCTGCTTTTGATGCTTGCTTTGTCTCTTCAGGCTGTTTTTTTCTTGCCTTTTAACATGCCTTGTAATTTTTTGTTGAAAGCTGGACGTGATGTATCAGATAATAGGAGCAGAGGTATATAGGTCTTGAAATGTTTGATTTGATGTTAATCTGGCTAGTTGTGCAGTTTTAATGGTTACTTTAGTTGTAGGTGCCAGAAGTGTCAAATACTTCTAATGTTCTTGTTTTAATTTTCCTTGTCTTTGTGAAAACCTAAGACCTTCTTCTTAAATAGAGTCTACACCTTGCAGCCCTTTCAGCTGTAACCTGTGAATATTATACTAGAGCCCTAGAGCCCTGTTCATGTGCTGGTAAGGTGTGGAGGAAGAGCAAGTGTTCTATAATCTCATGATTAAATCTCAGTCTTTTAAGTAGGCTCATCCCTCTGCTGTGACCTTCACAGTGTTTCTTAACTATCCCCCTCACTCCCTTTGCTGAGACTAGAAGCCTAGAGGAGTCTGTAGTTGCGGAAATGCTCTTCTGTTAGGTAGCATAAAGTTCTGGTAAAGTCCTTCCCCATGGAGAGTAGCCCTTTTTTCTGGGGAATGTTCCAGGTGTATTTCATGTATTTCATATTGGTTACTTTTCCTCTTTCCCTCTAGAGCCAGGGGCTTAGGGGACCAGGGAGATCTTCACCATGAGAACATGGTAAGGCTCTGGAGGGAAAACTCTCAAAAGTGTGGGAACACCCCCTAAGACTGGGATTCCCAGATGTCTCTCATGCTTATGCTAGTCCACAGTCAGACCCCAGCAAGGCATCAAAGCCATTGCCCAAGTCTTCCACCAATTTATAGCATCCAGTAGCTTCTGCTCCAGATAAACTGATTGTAGCTATTATTCTCTATGTTCACCTGTTTTTCCAAATTTTGGGGTGACAGTTTGCCCTGTGACCTCTGTTCTCTGTTAGGTTCAAGAAAAGTCATTGATTTTTAGTTTGTTCAGCTTTTTTCCTTGTAAAAATTAGGGTCATGACTTCTAAGCTCCTTACATGCTGGAATAGAAACTGGAAATCTTTATATTTTCAGTAGATAATATTTTTTTCTGAACTTTGTTATTAATTTTCATTTTCTGTCACAGAGTCTTGCTGTGTCACCCAGGCTGGAGTGCAGTGGTACAGTCATAGCTCACTGCCGCCTCAAACTCCTGGGCTCGAGGGATCTTCCCACATCAGCCTCCTGAGTAGCTAGGATTACAGGTACACACCACCATGACTGGTTAAATTTTAAATTTTTATTTTATGTAGTCAGGGTCTTGCTGTGTTGCTCAGGCTGGTTTTAAACTCTTGGCCTCAAGTGATCCATGCCTTGCCTCCCAAAGTGTTGGGATTACAGGGATGAACCTCCATGCCTGGCCATTTCTTGAACCTTCTGAATGTTATATGGAGATGAGTGATTTTCACTGATGTTGCTATGTTCATACTCATAGGAAAAGTGTTTCCCACATTCATGTTTCAACTTTACTAGAGTGTAAGGTTGATAATGACAGTGATTTGTCTAGATTCTTTACCCAAATGACATGAATTCTAGGTACTCAAAAATATTCATGGAAAGGATAAATATTAGTTGTATCTGAGTACTGCTATCTTCTTTCTTGAAATTCATTCCCTTTTAAAATCTTAAATACCTACTGCACTCTCCTAAGGAGTAACATCTGTGAAATCATAGGTTTGATATGCTAATTGTCTATTTTTTCTGATACATGTTAGCATGATTTCCTAAAGATTAGAATAAAAAGTTCCTAAAATCATCCTGTATCTATCTAGTGGCATGTGTACCCATGATGGAAAACACTTCTCTAAGTTGGTTAGTAACATGTAGCTGTATACTAATTTTTATGGGTTCTTTCAAAAATTAGCTGTTAAACAGATACACGTTGCCCCAAGTAGGACAGGAGTAAACTCAGAGTCTCTCTGATTCTGCATAGGCGTGACAATATAATGGGCCCAATGCTGCTTCTATTCTAGGAATGTTCAACTTTCTCCCAACTCCCCATCATACACTTTTTTCATAGGAATATTTTATTGCACTATTCTTTAAATCTGAAAGTCAGGTGAGGAAGTTTTTCCAGCAGGAGTATTATCAATAAGTTACATACTTTTGGCCAGGTGAGGTGGCTCACGCCTGTAATCCCGGCACTTTGGGAGGCTGAGGCGAGCAGATCACCTGAGGTCAGGATTTTGAGACTAACCTAGCCAATGTGGCAAAAACCCGTCTCTACTAAAAATACAAAAATTAGCCAGGTGTGGTGGCAGGCACCTGTAATCCCAGCTACTCAGAAGGCTGAGGCAGGAGGAAAAAAGAAAGTTATACAATTTCTGGCAACACTGGGCCCTCTAAGAATTTGCCACATCAAACCCAGAAGTTGCTTTGAGAGCTTTCTGGCAGAAGGAGCTTTGCAGAGGTAACATTGACCAAGTCATCATTCCATTGAGATAGTGGTATTCTAGTGATCCCCAAATGCTGATCCTCAAATTGGCTGCAGCAGAATCACTGGGATAACTTTTGAAGAAATGATTCCCAAGCTAAGTCTCACCCATAGAGATTCTGAATAGATCTGGTGGAGGAAGCCTGGGAATCCACAGGTTTGTAGAATTCTCCAGGTGATTCTGCTACAGAGCCATGACTCTGTATGCTCTGGTCTATGCAGTGATCATTGATACAGGGTAGAACTTTAAGAATTCAACATACACTGACATTTCTTCTCATCTTAAATAAAGTAACAAAGGTTTAATAAAGAGAAAAAGAAATGGATTGTGGATACTGAATAATACCATTGTTCTAAAGAAGACAATGAAAAGAACTTTAACATTTAAGAAGCAGTTAAGGGTTAAAGATGATTGAGTTGATTTGAACCCTAGTAAATGTTATCTGTTGATTGGAGAGCACTTAATAAATATTAATTGTGAAGTAAATAAATTTTACCTTGCTTTTGCAGAGGTGGAAAGAGAACAGATAAATGCCTAAATAATTACCCCACTTCGTGCCATATTATAGCAAAATAAAGCAACTGTGGATTCTGTCTCTGCTCATGTAACCAGGCTGTATTCACCATCCCTGCTGCCCTTAGTTGTGCATTTGGAATCAATCTTCACAGGCATGCATAGCTGCAAGCATGTGGTTTCAAGAAAGAGGTTCAGAAAAGCTAAGTGGTAAAAGGAATATAGTTTGATCAAATAAAAAAGCTGCATTCATGAAACTGGAGGAGGAAATGGAAACAGACCTCCAAACATCACATTTCATCTTAGTACATTAAATGTTTTTTTTACCAAAGCTAAGCAAAGCCCAGAAAATACTAAAAGCTTGACTTCTGAAGCTAGGCAGCTTGGATTTTTCTTGGAAGCACTGTGTTCCAACAAATGATGAAGTTTAATATTCTCATGTATTGTTCTTTTATTACTAATTTAAGAACCTACATTTCATTTTGCATGGTGACATTTGTGGGGAGCAGAGGCATTTATTGTGTTTTCTCTTTGAGTTTTGTTTTGATCAAAGTTATGTATTTAGTTTTTTTAGTGAATTAATTTGTGGTACACTTTTCCCATGAGACAACCTCTTTCAAATCTTTTAAAACTTTTCTTCATGTAACAAATGTATATATGAATGACTGAACTAGAAAATATTTATTTTCCTTTTCCCTAAAACTGTGTTTCTCAAGGTATGTTTTCTGATTGCTTTCATTGGAATTGGCCGATAGGATTATTACAAATGAGGAGTCCTGGGTCCCATTCCAGACCTAATAAGTCAGACTTGCTAGGGTATGAGTTCTAGGCATTTGTATTTTAAACAATCTCTGAGTAATCTTCATGCAAATTAAAGATTGAAAGTCACTTTCCTAAAGCTTCTTGATTTTTTTCTAGGAATGTAACATTTTCTAATTGTATTTCTGTTTTCATATCCATTGTCATGTGGTTAGGGTCCTGTCTAACAAAGGTATAACTTTTACCAATGATGTTAGTACAAACAAGACAAAGTAGTAAGTTTACCCTTTGTAGAACAATAGGAAATGTCCCTAGAGACTGAAATCTGAGTCCTAGATGTGCTTAGTGCTATTGGGTTAATGCTTCTAGGTCCTTTTAGTGGACAAATTTGAAAATTATGTTATTTTTAAATTAGAATTATTAATGGGTACCTTATAATTTATTAAACTTTATATATGTCTTTTTTTCTTATGTGAAAATTTATACTTCCTAAAAACAGTAACATAATGATTTCCTGCTGATTGTAAACCCACTGTATGATATTTAGGATGACTTTGCATCTCCTTTAGATCTTAGAATATTTCCCACTAAGGAACTGCAGTCAAAGTAGTATGCTCTGTGTTCTCACACGTGGGAGCTAAGAAAAGTCGAGCTCATAAGAGTAGAGAAGATAATTGTGGTTGGTAGAGACTGGGAAAGGTAGTGGGGAAGGAAGGATAAGAAGAGGTTTGTAAATGGGTACAAAATTACAGCTAGGCCAGCATAGTGGCTCACGTCTGTAACCCCAACACTTTGGGAAGCTGAGGCAGGAGTATTGTTTGAAGCCAGGAGTTCAACACCAGCCTAGGCATTATAATGAGACCTTGTCTCTACAGAAAACTAAAATATTAGCCAGGCATGGTGGTATGCACCTGTAGTCCCAGCTTCTTGTGAAGGCTGAGGCAGGAGGATCGCTTCAGTCCAGGAGCTCGAGGCAGCAGTGAGCTATGAGTGCACCACTGTACTCCAGCCTGGGTGACAGGCCTAGGTAACGGAGTGAGACCCTGTCTCTAAAATAAAATTAAAATAAAAGATACAAATTTACAGCTAGATAAGAGGAATAAGTTCTAGTGCTTTATAGCACCGTAGGGTGAATATATTTAACAATAATTTATTGTATATTTTCAAAAATCCAGAGAAGAGGATTTTGAATGTTCACAACACAAAGAAATGGTAAATGTTTAAGGTGATGGATATGCCAATGACCCTGATTTGATCATTACACATTGTTTACATATCAGAATGTCACTGCATCCCATAAATATGTATAATTATTACATGTCAACTAAAAAGGATAAAAGTACTATGCTGTGTCAGTAACTTAAAATACTTAAAATAAGTTACATTAAATACTTTCTCTGAATAGTTTTATTTATCAGTTTTCTATATATGTAGGTTTATTCATTTTAGTTTGTTTTCACCTAGGGCTGGCACTTTTTCTTTTTGATTAAATTTAATTCTTGAAATATATGAGGCATATGCATGTCCAAAATGATATAAATATATAAAGTACGTACTCAGAGAAGTTTTATTTACATCTGTTCCTTACACTTAGTTTCTACCTCCTCCTCCTGTATAGGTAACCATTTTTACTAATTTCTAGCTTTTTTTTTTTCCACTGTTTCTTTGTAAAAATGCAAGCATATATGTGTGTATATATATATAAAATGTGTGTGTATAAATACATACATATATACATATGTATATTCATATTCCTATTTCTCTTTAGTTTTTCACAAAGAATAAAAAAATTTGTTTTACATTTTTTTTTCTTCACATACAGATATGGGAAACGAAGGAAAACCTTCACAAACTACCACATTCTTCTCCACTCCCCAAAGACTTCTGAGATGGTCCCATTGAGTTACTAGTTCATCTTGTGTTTAGGTCCTCTCTTGTTTCAGGTCTAAACCAGACCCTTTAACAAAGATCTGTTGTTCAAGGTCAATATTAATTATCCCATGTTAATGAAAATGATCTGAAAAATCACATAGTGTATCCTGTTTGTGGGCTAATTCATTCATAGATTATCCAAACAATATTGATGTCAAGTGGTCAAGAAAGAAGTGGTTTTGCCTTCCTTTTTTGTCCTTTGAAAATAAAAGGTTCAAATGTAGCACCCAGAAACCACCGTTCTCTGTTGTTTCATTATGTTTGAGATGCCACAGTGTTTTTCTTTTTTTCTTTCTTAAAACTTTGTTAAGAACAATTAAAGAGGAGTATCATTATTAGACTCTTCTGTGAGAAACCTTTAATTTTGTAGGTAAATAATATTAGAAAATCTAGATTTTTTCTCCCCATCACTATTCTACCAAAGTAGCATTTCACACTGAGTAGAGCGGGAAAACGTAGTAGGTGTATAAAAAAATAAAGAAGCCAAATCTAATAAAGTAGATGATGGGATTGGATTTTGCATAGAAATGTGAAGCATCTGCTTCTTTCCTTATTTGCACATTCATTGACAATAAGGCACATTGTAAAGAAAGAAACCAGTCTTTCCAAAGAAGATTTTCCAATTGAACTCACTCTTTAAGATTCCCAATGGTATGTTTGCTTCCTATTTTATTGCTTATGAAACACAGAAGTTGAAACATGAAAATCCCTGGAGGTCAAATGTTGTTTAAATTGTTTCTGAGCAGTGAATAATGACCCCTTAGGAATAAATATGTGCATTTTACATGGCAATCTATAAGAGGCATATTGTGTACTTAATTTCCAAGAAATTACTGAATATGCTAATGTTTACATAAAGCTTTGGACAAAGGTAGTATCAGCACACATTGCTTTTCATAGATAGCTTATTAGCTCTATAGCTTTTTTATATAAAAAGTTTTATGATGTAAAAAAGTGTTTATCTCATGACATAGTATACATAGTGATTTTATTTTTTGCCATCTATAAAAATATGTGAACTACTAACCCAAAAAAAAAAAAATATAGCTTCAAAACTATTCCTTTTTGATTTGGCGAAATAAACTTGCAAGCAATTTATCACTGACCCAGAAAGAGTATCTGTTAGCCCTTCTGAGAATTTAGCATAGTAGGCCAGGTGCCATGGCTCACACCTGTAATCTCAGCACTTTGGGAGGCCAAGGTGGTGGATCACTTGAGTCCAGGAGTTTGAGATCAGCCTGGCCAACATGGTAAAACTCTCTCTCTACTAAAAATACAAAAAAATTAGCTGGGCATGGTGACGGGCGCCTGTAATCCCAGTTACTTGGGAGGCTGAGGCAGGAGAATTGCTTGAACCTGGGAGGTGGAGGTTGCAGTGAGCCGAGATCATGCCACTGCACTCCTGCCTGGGTGACAGAGTGAAACTCTGTCTCTAAACAAAGAAATAAATAAATAAACAAAGTTTAGCATACTGACTTTGAAATTTATAATGGTATAAACTTACTTCAAAATTTATTTTGTTCTGGCCGGGTGTGGTGGCTCATGCCTGTAATCCCAGCACTTTGAGAGGCCAAGGCAAGTGGATCACCTGAGGTCAGGAGTTCGAGACCAGCCTGGCCAACGTGGTGAAACCTCATCTCTACTAAAAAAATACAAAAATTAGCTGGGGGTAGTGGTGTGCACCTGTAATTCCAGTTACTCAGGAGGCTGAGTCAGGAGAATCACCTGAACCCGGGAGGTGGAGGTTGCAGTGAGCCAAGATCGTGCCATTTCACTTAAGCCTGGGCAACAGAGTGAGATTCCGTCTCAATATATATATATGTGTGTGTGTGTGTGTGAATGTGTGTGTGTGTGTGTGTATTTTTAAAAATAAAAAAGATTAAACCTCAAGTCATGAAAAACCACACTAGCGTTCTGTCATCTTCCATAATACAGATGAAAATGGAATGTCAAGTTCGTGAACCTTTATGGGAGTTCACAAAAGTAGTGAAAGCCATCTCTTATGTGGGTAGCAATTTTTTTTTTCTGGGTAATAGCAATGATTAAACAGAATGGGCTTTGCTGATATACTTGTGACTTACTGCATTCTCATGAGTATTGGTATTGTGGTGTTAATGAGCAGGCACTGAGTATTAGTCATGGCAAGGGACAAATGTGTGTTCTCTAACTATAAATGTAAAAGAAACTGACAATGACATATTTTTTTGCTGGGACCTAATTCAGGCCAGAACCACCATCTTTTTCTTTTCTTTTCTTTTTTTTTTTGAGACGGAGTCTCGCTCTGTCGCCCAGGCTGGAGTGCAGTGGCCGGATCTCAGCTCACTGCAAGCTCTGCCTCCCGGGTTTATGCCATTCTCCTGCCTCAGCCTCCCAAGTAGCTGGGACTACAGGCGCCCGCCACCTCGTCCGGCTAGTTTTTTGTATTTTTTAGTAGAGACGGGGTTTCACCATGTTAGCCAGGATGGTCTCGATCTCCTGACCTCGTGATCCGCCCGTCTCGGCCTCCCAAAGTGCTGGGATTACAGGCTTGAGCCACCGCGCCCGGCCCACCATCTTTTTCAATTGGAATTTGGGATTGGTTGGCTAAGGCCTAACAAAATGGGTTTTTAAGTCACTTTACCTGCGGTTTGTTGAGAAGAGAGGGCTGGTACCACAATCCTATGACAATACTCCACAGGGGGCTCTCCATGCTTGGAGGAGGATGCATATTTGCCAAGGGAATGGGTTTTGTGATTTGTACTTCTGGGCTTTCACTGGGAGAGCATAGGCAACTTTTGTCTTGGTTTGTTTCCTCCAATGTGTATTGACCTTGGCCTTACTTCTTCCTTCACTATTCCAAGCCACCCTGAGAGTACCACTTCTGAAATTCCACCAGGTGAATGCTCATTAAACCTTTAACCTCTTCCACTGCATTGCAGTGGAATAGGCCCAGGCAGTCCCTGAGATCAGCAGATTATTTGAGCCAGGATAACATATGCTTTTAGAATTTTAAATTTTGTTTATTTTGTATTCATATACTATGTAATTCAAAATAGGATTATTCCAGGAAAGTTTATTTGCAGTGAGACCATTTACAAAAGCATGAAGGTAAGAGAACCCCAATGGATAATGCAGAAACCTGGCTTTTAGTACCCTAGTTGGGGATGAGGAGAGGGAGTGGGTACTGGAACTTAAGGGGTGAGGTCTGGAATTTAGGGAGTGAATTTTACTGTAGAGTCAGAACCCCTTGAAAGGAACCACAGTTTTCTTTGGAGAGACAGCTAACTCCAGGGGACCTTTGGAGAGGCAGCCAACTCCAGGGGACCTTTGGAGAGGCAGCCAACTCCAGGGAACTATGGTCAAGAGAGCCAGGAAATAAATACTTTGTTGTCACTAATTTTTCTCCTCTGATCTTATGTCCTGCCTTCCATCATCCAATCGTACCAGAAGCTAGAAGGCAGGGAACTCTTCGCTATGGACCATAAAGGTCAGCCTCTTGGGGCACAGGGCAGTGTGGCAAGTGGATCACAAGGAAATGGAAATTCCTAGCATAAAAGACGCATATGAAGGCTCTTTCCTACCTTGCACCTAGTTCTCCTCTGCAAAACAACCATTTCACCAGAGCCTTCCAGAGACCTTAATCCACTCCTGTTATTTTGTAAGTAAACTGAGGAGTGGGGATTATTTTTACAGAGTTTAAAATTTGCCTAAAGCAAACCTTTTTGCTGGGAAGAAACCCCTGGTATGTGCCAAAGGTTTGCTGAGGGTCACAAAAGACAATATGACACATATCCTGTTTCTGTATTCTGGACACTTTGTATACTCCATTTTGTCCTTAAAAATAATAAATAAGTTAAGTTTTTGTGTTATTGCCTTGTGTTTTCTATTAGCGATCTGGCTCAGAAATAAAACATGTAAAAATATATTGGCTGTTTTCAGACAAGTGATTATAGCATTTTTTCTTCAATGCACTTTTCAGTGGTTCTAAAGCACAGTTTCTGGACCCACTGATAATGAATGGATGCTGAATTTCAGGAGTGACTGAAATTGTATTCAAAATATTATGTATATGCACTTGTGCATTTTTCAGGAGAGTGAGGCCATGGCTTTCAGGAAATTCTGATAGAGGTTTTCGAGTCATAAAAGACTCAGAGACAATGGTATAAAGTTTAATGCATTTAGAATTTCTTCCTCCTCTCATTACATTTTTTTTTTTTTCTTTTCGAGACAGGGCCTCGCTCTGTTGCTCAGGCTGAGGTGCAGTGGTATGACCAAAGCTCACTGCAGCCTCGAACTCCTGGGCTCAAGTGATCCTCCCATCTCTGCCTATTGAATGTCGAGGACTATAGACATGTACCACCATGCCTGGCTAATTAAAAAAATTTTTTTTTTTGTAGAGATGGGGTCTCACTGTGTTGCTCAGGCTGTTCTCAAACTCCTAGCCTCAAGTGATCCTCCTACCTCAGCCTCTCAAAGTGCTGGGAGTACAGGCATGAGCCACCACTCTTGGTCTCATTACACTTAACTATTACTTAACTATTAATTAACCATCACTTAACTATTAATGTGACCTCTGCTTTCTTAGAGTTCAGTAGGCTGGACAGAGGGAATGATACCAGATGGTTGATGACATTGCAATTCAAATGTTCTCAGTAACTTGCAAACTAAAATTTAGTGTTGTGGTGGATTAACGTGTGCTAAATGATTCTTAACATATAAAACAGTGAGATTTTGGTCAAGAAATTCCACTATGACCAGTCAATAAGATGATTTATATTCAATGAGATTATTTCAGTTGCATTTTACCAAGAGAACAGTGTTTAGCTTAAGTGATAGGAAAGAGGATTTGGGTTAATGAAAAAAGGTGCATACCATTTTGTTTTTCTACAGAAAATTGTCTGGAAATTTTGTGATCTGTTTTGGTGTGTGAAATTTGATTTTTTTTATACCAATAAGTAGAGTTCATGAATTAAACTACTACACTCATATTTAAGACTTCTCTGATTTCATCATAAAATTATTCTTTTACATAGGATGATTTTAAATGTTTGCCATAGTTTTTATTCCTGCTTTATATTTATATACTCTATATTCTGGCCAAATATTTTTCTGAGAAAAAAAATTATAACAATATTAACAATCACTAGGTAAGTTCAATAAATGATATTTTAGCAACATTTAAAGGATTTTTCTTTTCTCTTTCAAAAGGCACACACAAACTATTGAAACTATTAGTGGAGCAATATAACTCTTGTTGCACTTTGTAAAACACTGCTAGACTAGATTAGATATATCGATCCACTACTTTTACTTCCTTCACTTTTCTTTTGCTTAGGACTCTTTGGTTACAAGTATCTGAAACCTAACTTAACCAAAATAATGAATTTACTGATTTTTGTTTTCTGGTTGTTTCATGGTCTTCTCTTCATTCTTTTCTTCCTTCCTGTCTTCCTTTTAATGAAGGATTATTTAGATGGATTATATTTAGAACAATGGAGGTGGAACTGGCCTCAGGTATGCCAGCATCTAGGATCTCAGTTATATCAAATCTCTTTATATTTATTTATTGATTTTGTTTTCAATTTCTGGGTACATAGTGTAGGCGTATATATTCGAGGATTATATGAAGTACTTTGATACAGGCATACAATGTGTAATAATTGTATCAGGGTAAATGGGATATCTGTCACCTCAAACATTTATCCTTTGTGTCACAAACAATCCAGTTATAGTCTTTTATTTATTTATTTATTTAGAGATGGAGTCTTGCTCCGTTGCCCAGGCTGGAGTGCAATGGCATGATCTCAGCTCGTTGCAACCTCCACCTCCCAGGTTCAAGTGATTATCCTGCCTCAGACTCCTGAGTAGCTGAGATTATAGGCATGAGCCACTGCAACTGGCTAATTTTTGCGTTTTTAGTAGAGACTGGGTTTTGCCATGTTGGTCAGGCTGGTCTTGAACACCCTGCCTGCCTCAGCCTCCCAAAGTGCTGGGATGACAGGCATGAACCACCTCCCCTGGCTTAGTTATTTTAAAATGTACAATTAAATTGTTATTGACTATAGTCACCCTGTTGTGTTATCAAATGTTAGATTTTATTGATTCTTTCTAGCCATTTTTTGGTACTCCTTAGCTACCCCCACTTCCCCCCTACCCTCCTGTTACCCTTCCCAGCCTCTGGTAACCATTATTCTGCTATCTCCATGAGTTAAATTGTTTTAATTTTTAAATCCCACAAATAAGTGAGAACATGTGAAGTTTCTCTTCCTGTGTCTGGCTGACCTCCAGTTTCAGCCACATTGTTGCAAATGAAAGTCTCATTCTTTTTTTATGGCTGAATAGTACTCCTTGCTGTATTTATACCATATTTTCTTTATCCATTCATCTGTGGATGGACACTTAGGTTGCTTCCAAATCTTGGCTATTGTGAATAGTGCTTCCATAAACATGGAAGTACAGATATCTCTTTGTTATACTGACTTCCTTTCTTTTGGCTATATACCTAACGATGGGATTTCTGGATCATATGGTAGCTCTATTTTTAGTTTTTTGAGGAACCTCCAAACTGTTCTCCATAGTGGTCATACTAATTTACATTCCCACCAACATTGTATGCAGATTCCCTTTTCTCCATATTCTCACCAGCATTTGTTATTGCCTAACTTTTCGATATAAGCCATTTTAACAGGGGTGAGATGATATCTCATTGTGGTTTTGACTTTCATTTCTCTCATGATTAATGATGCTGAACACTTTTTCATATGCCTCTTTGCCATTTGTATGTCTTCTTTGAAGAAATGTATATTCAGATTTTTTGCCAATATTTTAATTAAATTATTGGATTTTTCTTATAGAGTTGTTTGAGCTCCTTGTATATTCTGGTTATTAATCTCTTGTCAGATGGTTAATTTGCAAATATTTTTTCCCCATTCTGTGCATTACTTCTTCACTTTGTTGATTGTTTTCTTTGCTGTGCAGAAGCTTTTTAACTTGATGTGATCCCATTTGTCCATTTTGGCTTTGGTTTCCTGTGCTTGTAGGGTATTATTGTTATTGCTCACTCTGATATCCTGGAGAGATTCTCTAATATTTTCTTTTAGTAGTTTCAGAGTTTAAAGTCTTAGATTTGAGTCTTTAATCCATTTTGATTCGATTTTTTGTATATGGCAAGAGATAGGGGTCTAGTTTCATTCCTCTGTATATGGATATCCAGTTTTCCCAGCACCATTTATTGAAGAAACTATCTTTTCCCCAGTGTGTATTTTTGGCACCTTTGTTGAAAATGAGTTCATTGTAGATGTATGGATTTGTTTCTTGGTTCTCTATTCTTTTCCATTGGTCTATTTTTCTGTTTTTATGCAAGTACCATGCTGTTTTGGTTACTATAGCTCTGTAGTATAATTTGAGGACAGGTAATATGATTTCTTCAGTTTTGTTCTTTTTACTCAAGATAGCTTTGGCTATTCAGGGTATTTTGTGCTTCCACATAAATTTTAGAATTGCTTTTATTATTTCTGTGAAGAATGTCATTGGTATTTGGTAGGGATTGCACTGAATCTGTATATTGCTTTGGGTATTATGGTCATTTTAACAATATTGATTCAATCCATGAACATGGAGTATCTTTCCATTTTTTGTGTGTGTGTCCTCTTCAGTTTCGTTGGCGAATGTTTTATACTTTTTATTGTAGAGATCTTTAGTTTCTTTGGTTGATTCCTAGCTATTTAATTTTATTAGTATCTACTGTAAATTGGATTACTTTCTTGATTCCTTTTTCAGTAATTGCTGTTAGCATGTGTGTTAGCACAGACTGGGTAATTTATAAAGAGAAGAGGTTTCATTGGCTCATGGTTCCACAGACTGTACAGAAGCATGGCATCATCTGCTTCTGGGGAGACCTTGGGGAACTTTTACTCATGGCAGAAGGCAAAGTGGGAGCAGACATTTTACATGGCAGGAGCAGGACCAACAGAGAAGGGAGAGGTGCCACATACTTTTAAACAACGAGATGTCACAATAACTCATTTACCCACTATCATGAAAACAGGGCTGAAGGGATGGTGCTAACTCATTCATGAGAATTCCACCCCCATGATACAGTCACTTCCCACTAGGCCCCACCTTCAACACTGGGAATTACAAATTGACATGAGATTTGGGTGGAGACACAGATTCAAACCATATTAGCATGTAGAAATGCTACTGATTTTTGTATGTTGTTTTTATATCCTGCAATATTACTGAATTTATTAATTCTAACATTTTTTGGTGGAATCTTCAGGTTTTTCCAAATACAAGATTATGTAATCTGCACACAAGGATAATTTGAATTCTCCATTTCCAATTTGGTTGCTGTTTTTTTTATCTCTTGTCTGATTGCTCTAGCTAGGTCTTCCAGTACTATGTTGAATAACAGTGATGAAATAGGGCATCCATTGTGTTGTGTTCCCAATATTAGAGGAAAGTCTTTCACTTTTTTTTCCATTCAGTGTGGTACTAACTGTGGGTCTATTATTATGGCTTCTATCATATTGTGGTATGTTTCTTCTATAGCTAGCTTTTGAGGGCTTTTATCATGAAAGGGTGTTGAATTTTAGGAAATGCTTTTCAGCATCAAATGAAATGATCATATGAATTTTCTTCTACATTCTGTTAATATGATGCATCACATTGATTGATTTGTGTATGTTGAGACATCCTTGAATCCCTGGGATAAATCCTACTTGGTTGTGATGAATGATCTTTTTAATGTATTGTTGAATTTGGTTTGCTAGTATTTTGTTGAGGAATTCTGCCTCAGTGTTTCTCAGGGACATTGGCCTCTAGTTTTCTTTTTTTGACACATTTTTGTCTGGTTTTGGTGTCAGGGTAATACTGGCTTTGTAGAATGAGTTTGGAAGCATTCCCTCCTCCACCATTCATTGGAATAGTTTCAGTAGGATTGGTATTAGTACTTCTTTAAATGTTTAGTTAAATTCAGCGTGAAGCCTTAAGATTGCAGGCTTTGTTTTTGTTGAGAGACTTTTTTTGCTGAGAGACAGTTTTGATCTCTTTACTTGTTATTCCTTTGTTCAGGTTTTGGATTTCCTCATGGTTCAATCTTGGTAGGTTGTTATGTGTATAGGAATTTATCCATTTCTTCTAGCTTTTTCAGTTTCTTGGCATATAGTTGCACATAGTGGCCTCTAAATATCCTTTGAATTTCTGCAGAATCAATTGGCTCTTTTCTCTTTTTTTTTTTTTGCCCATTAGTCTGGCTAAAGATTTGTCAATTTTGTTTATCTTTTCAGAATAAAACACCTTTTGTTTTGATGACTATTTGTATTGCTTCAATTTCGTTTATATCTGCCCTGATCTTTATTATTTCTTTTCTTCTACTAACTTTGGATTTGGTTTGCTCTTGCTTTTCTAGTTCTGAAGATGCTTCATTAGGTTGTTTATTTGAGCTTTTCTGCCTTTTTTTTATTTTTATTTTTTGAGACAGAGTCTTGCTCTGTTGCCCAAGCTGGAGGGCAGTGGCATTATCTTGGTTCACTGCAACCCTCACCTCCCGGGTTCAAGTGATTCTCCTGCCTCGGCCTTCTGAGTAGTTGGGGTTACAGGCATCTGCCACCACACCCAGCTAATTTTGTATTTTTGTAGAAACAGGGTTTCACCGTGTTGGCTAGTTTCGAACTCCTGACCTCAAGTGATCTGCCTGCCTCGACTTCCCAAAGTGGTGGAATTACAGGCGTGAGCCACTGTGCCCGGTCTTTTTTCTACTTTTTTGATGTAAGCACTTACAGCTATGAGCTTCCCTCTTAATACTGCTTTTGCTGTATCTCATAGGTTTTGCTGTATTGTCTTGCCATTGTCACTTATTTTAAGAAGTTTTACAATTTCCTTCTTTATGTCTTCATTGACCTACTCGTCATTCAGGAGCATGTTGTTTAATTTCCATGTGTTTGTATAGTTTCCAAAATTCCTCTTGTTACTGATTTCTAGTTTGGTTTCATTGTGGTCAAAGAAGATATTTGATATGATTTCATTTTTTTGAATGTTTTAAAGGCTTAAAGCCTAATATATGGTCTTTTCTTGAGAATCATCCATGTGCTGAGGAGAAGAATGTGCATTCTGTAGCTATTGGATGAAATGTTCTGTAAATATCTATTCAGTCCATTTGTTCTGTAATGCGGATTAAGTCTCATATTTCCTTGCTGATTTTCTGTCTGGATGATCTGTCCAATGCTGAAAGTGGAGTGTTGAAGTCTCCAGCTATTATTGTATTGGGATCTGTTTCTGTCTTTAGCTCTAATATGTATTTTTTAATATATCTGAGTACACCAGTGTTGAATGTGTGTGTGTGTGTATATATATATGAATGTATGTATTTTGTTATGTTTTCTTGCTGAATTGACCCCTTTCTCATTATATAATGACATTCTTTGTCCCTTTTGTAGTGTTTATCTTGAAATCTACTTTGTCTGACGTAAGTATAGGTATTTCTGCTCATTTGTAGTTTGTGTTGCATGGAATATCTTTTTCCACCCTTTTATTTTCAGTCTATGTGTGTCCTTATAGGTGAAGTATATGTCTTGTAGGCAATAGAACGTGGAGTCTTGTTTTTTTATCCATTAAGCCACTCTATGCCATTTTAATTTTTTTAATTTTATTTTTTGTGGATCCATAGTCAGTATATATATTTGTCAGGTATATGAGATGTTTCACTCTCTGTCTTGATTGGAGAGTTCAGTCCATTTAAATTCAGTGTTATTATTGATAAATAAGGGCTTATTTCTGTTATTTTAAAATTTGTTTTCTAGTTGTTTTATGGTCTTCTTTTCTTCCTTTCTGTCTTCCTTTTAATCACTATGATTTTCTCTGGTGGTATGCTTTGATTTCCTGCTTTTTATTTTTTGTGTATTTGTTATATGTTTTTTCAATTTGAGGTTACCACTAGGCTTGTAAATAATATAACCTACTATTTTAAACTGATGCCAACTTAACACTGATTGCATAAATACACAAAAGAAAGCTAATAAAAACTCTGCACTTTAATTTTGTCCCCCCTGTTTAATTTTTTTGTTTCTATTTATATTTTATTGTACTGTCTGTATCTTGAAAAGTTATTATAATTATTACTTTTAATCAGTTCATCTTTTTGTCTTTCTGTGTAAGATATGAGTAGTTACACACCAAAATTAGTGTCATAATAGTCTGTGTTTTTCTGTGTACTTCCTATTATCAATAAGTTTTGTACCTTCAGATGATTTTTTGCTGCTCATTAATGTCCTTTTCTTTCAGATTGAATAACTTTCTTTAGTGTTTCTTGTAGGACAGGTCTGGTGTTGATGAAATCACTCAACTTTTGTTTGTCTGGGAATGTCTTTATTTCTCCTTCATATATGAATGATATTTTTGCTGGATATACTATTCAGTGGTAAAAGTTTTTTTCTTCCAGAGTTTTAAATATGTCATGCCACTCTCTTCTAGCCTATAAGATTTCCATGGAAAAATCTGCTGCCAGGCATATTGGAGCTTCATTGTGTTTTTTTTTCTCCTGCTACTTTTAAGATCCTTTCTTTATTCTTTATCTTTGGGAGTCTGATTATTAAAAACCTTGAGATAGCCTTGTTTGAGCTAAAGCCTCTTGATGTTCTGTAACCTTTCTTGTAGTTAAATATTGATATCTTTCTCTAGGATTGGGAAGTTCTGTTATTATCCCTTTGAATAAACTTTCTACCTGCCCTCATCTCTACCTCCTATCTAATGCCAAAAACTCTTTAATTTAATTTGCCCCTTTGAGGTTGTTTTCTAGATCTTCTAGGTGTGATTCATTCTTTTTTATCCTTTTTTAAAATTTTGTCTCCTCTGATTATGTTTACAAACAGCCTGTCTTCAAGCTCACTACTTATTTCTTCTGCTTGATCAATTCTGCTATTGAGCGACTCTGATGTATTCTTCAGTGTGTTACTTGCATTTTCAACTCCAAAATTTCTGCTTGATTTTTAAAATTATTTCAATGTATTTGTTAAATGTATCTGATAGAATTTTGAATTCCTTCTCTATATTATCTTGAATTTCTTTGAGTTTACTCAAAACAGCCCTTTCGAAATCTCTGTCTGAAAAGTTACATATTTCTGTCTGGGATTAGTCCCTCATGCCTTATTTTATTATTTGGTGATATGGCTTGGCTCTGTGTCTCCACCCAAATCTCATGTTGAGTTGTAATTCCTAATTTTGGAGGTGGTGCCTGGTGGGAGGTTATTGGATTGTGTGGCTGGTTTCTAATGGTTATCATCATCCACCTAGTGCTGTCTTGTGAGAGAGGTCTCATGAGATCTCATTGTTTGAAAGTGTGTAACACCTCCCTCTTTGCTCTCTCTCGCTCTCATGCCAGCCAAGTGAAAATGTACTTGTTTCCCCTTTGCCTTCCACCATAATTGCAAATTTCCTCAGCTCTCCCCAGAAGCAGAAGCCTGTGCAGCCTGTAGAACCATGAGCTGATTAAACTTCTTTTCTTGGCGAGGCACAGTGGCTCATGCCTGTAATCCTAGCACTTTAGGAGGCGGGCAGATCACAAGGTCAGGGGATCGAGACCATGCTGGCTAACATGGTGAAATCCCGTCTCTACTAAAAATACAAAAAATTAGCTGGGCGTGGTGGTGGGCACCTGTAGTCCCAGCTACTCGGGAGGCTGAGGCAGGAGAATGGTGTGAACCCGGGAGGCAGAGCTTACAGTGAGCTGAGATCGTGCCACTGCACTCCAGCCTGGTCGACAGAGAAAGACTCCATCTCAACAACAACAATAACAACAACAACAACAACAACAAAACTATTTTTCTCTATAAATTACCTAGTCTCAGTTCTTTATAGTAATGTGGGTAATGGGCAGAAGATGGAACAATTTGAAGGTTCAGAAGAAGAGCGGAAGATGAGAGACAGTTTCGAAATTCCTAGAGACTTGTTAAATTGTTATGACCAAAATGCTGATAGTGATATGGACAACGAAATTCAGTTTTAAGTGGTCTCAGATGGAGTTGAAGAACTTTTTGGGAACTGGAGTAAAGGTCACTCTTGCTATGCTTTAGCAAAGAGACTGGTGGCACTGTGCCCCTGCTGTAGGGATCAGTTGAACTTTGAACTTGAAAGAGATGATTTAGGGTATCTGGTAGACAAAATTTCTAAGTAGCAAAGCATTCACGATGTGACTTCTTCTTACTGTGCATGCTCAGATGTGTGAACAAAGAGATTATCTGAACTTGAAACTTATATTTAAAAGGGAAGCACAGCATGCCTGGAAGGTGTTTCAGAGACCTTCATGGCAGCCCCTTCCATCACAGGCCTGGAGGCCTGGAAGGGAAGAATGATTTTATGGGCCAGATCCAGGGTCCCACTGCCCTGCAGAGCCTCAGGACACTGCTCCCTCTGTCCCAGCCACTCCAGCTCCAGCTGTGGCTAATAGGGCCCCAGATACATCTCAGGCTGCTGCTCCAGAGGATGCAAGCTGGAGCTGCCAAGCCTTTCAGATGGTGTTAGGCCTGTGGGTGCACAGAGGGCAAGAATTGAGGCTTGGCTGCCTCTGCTTAGATTTCAGAGGATGTATAGAAATACCCGGATGTCCAGTCTACTGCAGGGACAGAGCCCTCAGAGAGAACCTCTACTAGGGCAGTACAGAGGGGAAATGTGGGGTTAGAGCCCCACACATTGGGGCACCGCTAGTGGAGCTCTGAGAAGAAGGCCACCATTCTCCAGTCCGCAGAATGATAGATCCACTGACAGCTTGCACCATGCACCTGGAAAAGCTGCAGGCACTCAATGTCAGCCTGTGAAAGCGGCCATTGGGTCTGTATTCTGCAAAGCTGGGGTAGAGCTGCTCAAGGATGTGGGAGCCCACCTTTTGCATCAATGTGGCCTGGATATGAGACATGGAGTCAAAAGAGATTAAATGATTGCCCTGCTGGGTTTTGGACTTGCATGGGGCTTGTAGCCCCTTTGTTTTGGCCAATTTCTCCTTTTTGGAAAGGGAAGCATTGTCTTTCCAATGCCTATACCTGCATTGTATTTTGGAAGTAACTATCTTGCTTTTGATTTTACAGGCTCATAGGTGGAAAGGACCTGCATTGTCTCAGATGTGACTTTGGACTTGGACTTTTGAGTTGATGCTGGAATGAGTTAAGACTTTGGGAGACTGTTAGGAAGGCATGATTGTGTTTTGAAATGTGAAAAGGACATGAGATTTGGGAGGAGCCGGGGCAGAATGATATGGCTTGGCTCTGTATCTTCACCCAAATCTCATGTTGAATTATAATCCCCAGTGTTGGAGGTGGGGTCGGGTGGGAGGTGATTGGATCATAATGGTTTAACACCATCTCTTTAGGGCTGTCTCATGATACAGTTTTCACAAAATCTGGTTGTTTGAAAGTGTGTAGCACCACCCCCTTTGCTCCCTGTCTCTCTCTTGCTAGCCATATGAAGAGGTGCTTATTTCTCTTTTGCTTTTCATCATGATTGTAGGTTTTCTGAGGCCTTCCCAGAAGCAGAAGCCTGTACAGCCTGCAGAACTGTGAGCCGATCAAACCTCTTTTCTTTATAAATTACCCATTCTCAGGTAGTTCTTTATAGCAGTGTGAGAATGGACTAATGCATTTGGTTAAGTCATGTTTTTCTGATCTTGCTGGTCTTGATGCTTGTGGATGTTCATTGGTTTCTGGGTGTGGAAGAGTTAGGTATTTACTGTAGTCTTCATAGTCTGGGTTTCTTTGTACCTGTCTTTGGGAAGGCTTTCCAGGTGTATGAAGCTTGGGTGTTTTGGTTGATGCAGCTGTAACTGCATTAGGGGGCACCCCAAGCCCAGTAATGCTATGGCTCTTGCAGACTTGTAGAGGTGTAACCTTGGTGGTCTTGGATAAGATCCTGAAGAATTCTCTTTATCCAGTCAGAGACTCTTGTTCTCTTCCCTTACTTTCTGGCAATCAAACAGAGTCTCTCACTCTGTGCTGGGCTGCCCGGGGCTGAGTGTCGGGGGTGACACAATCACCCATGTGGCCACTATCACTGGGACCACAGTGATGGTTCAGACCCAGAGCCAACATAGCACTGCATCTTGTCCAAGGCAGTGGTGATCACATTCTTGCTACCATCTATGTTTTTTCAAGGCCCTAAGGGTCTACAATCAGCTGGTGGCAAAGCCAGCCAGGCCTGTGTTCTTGCTTATAGGGCAGTGGGATTCCCCAGGCTTTGGATGGGTCCAGAGATACCATCTGGAGATCAGGGCCTGGAGTCAGAAACCTTAAAAATCTACCTGGTGCTCCATTCTTCTGTAGCTGAGCTGGCACCCAAGCTACAGGACAAAATCCTTTCTACTCTTCCCTTTCCACAGGCAGAGGATTCTCTCCCTGTGTCCACTACCCCACAGACCCACGTGGAGTACTGCCAGGCTACCACTAATGTTTACTTAAGGCCAAGGGCTCTTCAGTCAGTTTATGGTGAATGCGTCTAGGTCTGGAGCTCACTGTTAAGGGCAGTGAGCTCCCCTCTGACCCAGAGCAGGTCCAGAAATGCTATCCAGGAGCCAAAACCTGGAACCTAGTCCTTCAAGAACCTGCTTGGTGCTCCACCCCAGTGTGGCCAAGCTGGTATCTAAGGTGCAAGACAAAGCTTCCTTTACTCTTCCCTCTGCTTTTCTCAAGCAGATGGAGTCCCTCCCTGTGGCCACCATAGCTGGGAATGTGCTAGTGAAGTCAGCACATCTCAGAGTCTCACCCCAGGCCCATGGCATGTACTGCTTGGCTACTGCTGCCGATTATTCAGGGCCCAAAGGCTCTATATTTAGCAGGTGATGAATCCTGCTAGGACTTGGTCCTTCCCTTTAAGGTAGTGGGTTCCCTTTTGGGAGAGTGTGTGTCTTGAAATGCCTAGGAGCTGGGCACTGGAATGAGGGCCTCACGACTCTTCCCAGTGCCATATTCTACTGCAACTGAGCTGGTATCCAAGTTGCAAAACGATGTCTTCATTACTCTTCCCTGTCCTCTCTTGAAGCAGAAGGAAGAAGTCTTTTTTGGAGCTGCAAGCTGTGCTGCCAGGGACTGGGGGTGGTGTGGTACAGGCACTCCCTTAGTCACCTCAGCTCGTGTCTCAGTAACTTGAGTGCCCCCAAGTCCCCTAAGCACAGCACAGCAATAGGACTTGCCTAGGAGTTGCAGTCCTTATGGCTTAGACTGCCTTTCAGGTTTATTTAGGGCACCAAAGCACTTTAGCCTCAGGTAGTGAGACTTGCCAAACTCAAATTCTGACTGCTAGGATGGTCGATTCCCCTTTGGCTAGGGCTCATTTAAATGCTCCTTCTGTGGGAACCAGCTGAGTTCTGCCTAGTGTTACAGCACTGAATTCCAATGCAAAGTCCCACAATTGCTGTGCTCTCCCTCGTCTAAGTGCACAGTTTCTCTCTCTGTGCCATGCGACTGCTGCTGGGGCCTGGGGGAGGGTTGCTGTTGGCAGTTGAAAACTGTCTTTCCTACTGTCTTCAGTGCCTGTTTCAGTGATAAGAAGTTTAAACTATTTACTGATCTCTCACCTGATTCTTGGTTCTTATATAAGTGTTTTTCTGTGTAGATAGTTGGTAAATTTGGTGTTCCTGCAGAGAGGATGACCTGTGGAAGCTTCTATTTGGCCATCTTGCTCTGCCTCCTTCTCTTCCTCCTTTATTTCTTGATTCTACTTGTGTTTGTGTTTGCCTCATTCTCCTAATATGGTTTTTCTTCATGCCGAGAAACAGATTATTGTCACAGAAAGGTCAAGACTCGTTATACTCTAGTCAGCAAACACTGTAGGAAAGAAAACTTTCTTTTCGCTTGTTAGTATACACAAATGCAAGAGACAGGAATTTGTTGCCTTGGCTTGGGCCCTAGATCCAGTTGTTGTGTCAATTGCTATACCAGCAGCTTATCCCACATTTAGCAATCCATTTATGGAACAGTGGAGCCTTTCCCCAAAGGAAGGGGTGGGGGTAGTATTATTAGAGTAAGCGGATAAGGTTGCTGGGCTGGTGTAGACAGTAGATTTCCAGCAGAATGTATTATGTGTACTGTTGGACCTCCATATCTGTGGGTTCCATATTCATAGATTCAACCAACCATGGATCAAATTTTTTTTTTTTTAAATGGATGGTTGCATCTGTTCTGAACATGTATTGACTTTGTTCTTGTTATTATTCTCTAAACAATATAGTATTACAACCATTTACGTAACATTCACATTGTATTAGATATTATAAGTAATCTAGAGATGACCAGAGTATATGCATAGGTTATATGCAAATACCACACCATTTTATATAACAGACTCGAGTATCCGTGGGTTTTGGTATCTGCTCAGGGTCCTGGAACCAATCCCCGAAGGATACCAACGGATGATTGCAGTTGTGTCAGAAAATACTGCTACCGAATTAGTAACTAGAGTGCTGTCCTCTGAGTTTCATAAGCTATGAATTATACTGCTTTTTCTAGCAGTAAAAGTACAGACAATTAGGAAAAATATGGATCTATTTAATTTCCACATGTTCTTGGTCTTTGTGTAGAAGAAAGTCAAGTAGATAATACTTACATATGATCATCACATAATCTTTATTGTTGCAGAAAGCTTTTAAGTTGCTGGCTAGCTGGCAAAATTAAATATAAATGCAAATGAAAATAAGTATCACAGTACTTTTATGCTACTCACACCTTTGGAAATGCTCTCTGCATGGGTATTTAAAACACAGTAGGCTTTCACTGCTTGTTTTTCTATAGAATCCTTCATTTTTTCTTTTGGAAATTACTAAAACCTTCACTAAAGAAAGAAAATAACCCTGAGTTGTAATTGATGCAAGGTTTATTGCCCCTCCCGAAGTTCAGAAATCCTCTAGTGTGAATGTTTTTATTTGCTTAATTCTTTTGATGGGAAAAAATAATATCTTTCTTCTGTTGCAGCATTCTAATGAGGGCTGGGGATGGACACGCAAAGGAGTAAAGATGTAAAATATTTTTCACAATCGTAGTTTTGATATAGCAACCCATTTTATCACCACATTTATTACTATTTATAATGTTTGGCAATTCATTAATAATATGTTAACAGTATAACAGCACAGATATAAGGAAGTTTCTTTACTTTAGCACTTCACTGAAATACAGTATTATATCTGTTTCCCCTTTGATATAAAACCTCTGGATAAATTGAGCCCATACTTAGTTTATTTTTATTTTAATAACTGTTCTTCCTTATCCTTCCTTGCTGCCCAATCTGTGAGAAACTTGTGAATTAGAATAAAATGAAAACTCTCTTGATTCATTCACCAATTTTGAGTATTATTTTGAACAAAGTGACTGCAATTTATAACAAAACAGAAAGAAAAGAAAAGAGAGCCTCCTCCTATATAATCTTACCATCTGAAGAAAACAATTGGCTTTTCCTTCTTTTCTTTTTTTCCTTTTCCAATGAGAATATACATGTTTTATGTCATGTCAATTTGTAGTCTGCCCTCTCCATTTAACATTTGTCATAAACATTTACATGTATTCCACATTCATTTATGGCTACATATTTGCTGATGTTCCATAATATGCAAAAGAATTGACAATTTCATTGGACATTTATGTTATTTTTGGTCTTGAACTTTATAAATGATGCTATTATGAACATATTTGTGCAGTAGAGCCTCTCTTCTGGGATTCTTTCTTTGAGAAAAATTCTAAGTAATAGAATTAGTAGATCAAAGGGTAGATACATTTTTTTATAGCCCAGTTTTCTAGTGGATTTGAGATGTTTTTTTTTGTTTTTTTTTTTGAGGCGGAGTCTCGCTCTGTCGCCCGGACTGGAGTGCAGTGGCCAGATCTCAGCTCACTGCAAGCTCCGCCTCCCGAGTTTACGCCATTCTCCTGCCTCAGCCTCCCGAGTAGCTGGGACTACAGGCGCCCGCCACTTCGCCCGGCTAGTTTTTGTATTTTTAGTAGAGACGGGGTTTCACCGTGTTTTGACATTTGGAAATGTTTAGCAATGATGTTTTGATAGTTTATTTTAAATTAAAGCTCTTAAGAATGCCATTTTTTCTTAATGTAATTTTAATTATTATTCTTTATTGGACCTGTCCTATGTGTTCTACAAAATTATCTCCATTTTTTCTGTTTCACATGATAGAGAAAAAAATGAAAATCTAAAGCCTAGAGTTACATATGCAAGAAATAAAAGAGAAAGATAAGAGGACATATATTGATTTTTTCACCCTCTTGTCTAATTTTCATTAAGTCTGCCTGCTGTCCAATTTCCCATATGCTGGCCTGCTACCTAATTTCCATTAGGTCTGCCTTGATGTGTTTTATTGTTTTTTTTTCTTTTTTTTTTTTTGCCTATGAGTAAGAGCTTATTTCATAACTGTATCTGTACGTTAACCTTTAAACCCTGCTGTTCAATGAAGAATGATGTTTGATAACATCCCCACCATGTTTCCCTTCATGAGAAGCTTTTGGACAATTATGCCTGCTTTCTACACCCTACACACACACTCACTCTCTCTCCTGGGAGTTTCATAAAACTAGATCACTTTCATTTTCTGTGATAATATAGCCATATGTACTATCTCTTTAAGACTTTCAGTGGGAAACTTTGTGCCAATATTCAGAGAAGTCTTATGTGCTTGTTGTACAACTTGGTAAACCAAAGATAATGGGTTTAATTCTGAACTTGTATCTCATAAGCAGTTTTTTGTACCCCATGGACATGGTGACATATCTCAGCCAGCATAGAAATATTCAGGAGTTATGAGCTACTTGATTGTAAGTGTTGGGAAACCAGACAACGTCTTGTAATTTTTTGTGTGTCTCTAGGACCTAGCTCAGTTCCTGACAAGTATGACTTTTAGCATTCTCCATGTCCTGTGGATAGATAAGTATACTCCATCTATTATATGGGAGAGAATGTAGACTATGAAGTGATAAGTTTCAGGAATAATTGGCTTATTTTGACTTAGGATAGAAATGTATTAAAATTAGCAATGAGCTAAATTTATTACATATAGTGTAAATTTTAGAATGTTTTGGCTTATGGTTTTCAGACATATTCACTGCCTTATGAACTACAAAATCCCTGGATTTAAACTTAGACTACAGCATCCAAATATAAGCATGCTCTAAAAAAAAAGTCACATAAACAGAATGATACATCTCTGCTATTCTACATAGTAACTGAATAATAGATGCTTCTGCTTCTGCTACTGCTTCTTCTTCTTCCTCTCCTTCTCCTCCTCCTCCTCCTCCTCCTCCTCCTCCTTCTTCTTCTTCTTCTTCTTCCTACTCCTCCTCCTCTTCCTCTTCTTCCTCTTCTCCCTCTCCTTCTCCTCTTCATCCTCCTTCTTCTTCTTCACAGAGTCTTGCTCTGTTGCTCAGGCTGGAGCACAGTGGTGCCATCACTGCTTACTGTAGCCTCGACCTTCTGGGCTCAAACAATCATCCCACCTCAGCCTCTCAAGTAGCTGGGACTATAGGCATGGGAGGCCATGCCTGGCTAATTTTTTAGATTTTTGTAGAGATTGGTTTTCACTATGTTGCCCAGGCTGGTCTCAGACTTCTGGACTCAAGTGATCCCCCTGCCTTAGCCTCATAATACATTTCTTAACCCAACTGAAGAGCTCCAGATTTTTCCAAGACTATTGATCTACAAAGGATGGTAGTTATAATCATCAAGTTTATGAGAAGAAGTTTTACGTTAGAAAACAGATGCGGTGGCTCACACCTGTAATCCCAGCACTTTGGAGGCCGAGGCAGACGGATCATGAGGTCAGGAGATCAAGACCATCCTGGCTAACACGGTGACACCCCATCTCTACTAAAAATACAAAAAATTAGCTGAGCATGGTGGCATGCGCTTGTGGTCCCACCTACTTGGGAGGCTGAGGCAGGAGAATCGCTTTGAACCCGGGAGGCGGAGGTTGCAGTGAGTCCGAGATTGCACCACTGCACTCCAGCTGGGTAACAGAATGGAGACTCTTTCTCAAAAAAAAAAAAAAAAAAAAAATATATATATATATATATATATATACACACACACACACATATATATATATACACACATATATGTATATGTACACACACACACACACACATATGTATTTCATGTACGGTGGCTATAATCTGAACCTGATTTTGTTTCTGTATCTTTCCAAATATTGAGGATTGCAAGGTCAGGGACAGATAATATAATTATGGTTGAAATGTTTTTCATTTGTGTTTGCGTGTGTGTATGTGTGTGTGTGTGTGTGTCTGTCTGTCTGTATTTAGTACGACCAGTGGTGATTACTGTTTGGCATTTATTACCTATCTAAAAAAAGAAAGAATGAGCCACTTTTCTTTTTCTCACTATCTTGTTTCTATCTGTGTTATTCTACTGAATATGCTCTTGCCACTTTACCAGTAACATACTAGTCTTCAAACTTAATGACCTTTTTTGTCCTTGGCTTCTCTGTAGGTACTTGAAAAGGTTCTCTCATCCTCAAAACTCTTAATAGTAATTCTTCCTTCCTTTTCTCCAAGTTCTTTTTAGCACATCTTCCCTCACTAAATGTGGACATATCCAAGCCTGAGTCAATGTCCTTTTCACTCTCCCACTCATCACAGCTCAACCCTATTTCTGTAGATATTTGCTAAGCCTGACCTCTTTCATGAATGTTCTCCCCACACCGCCAGTTCCTATTGCGTCTTTTTCAAAGGGTCAGGATTTCAGTTATCACTTGAAGATCAACACGTCCATTGTTTTTTTTTTTTTTTTTAATTTTTATTTTTTGAGATGGAGTCTTACTCTGTCACCCAGGCTGGAGTACAGTGGTACGATCTTGGCTGACTGCAACCTCCACCTCTTAGGTTCAAGCTATTCTTCTGCCTCAGCCTCCTGGGTAGCTGGGATTACAGGCACCCGCCACCATGCCCAGCTACTTGTTGTATTTTTAGTAGAGACGGGGTTTCACCAGGTTGGCCAGGCTGGTCTCAAACTCCTGATCTTAGGTAATCCACCCACCTCAGCCTCCCAAAGTGCTGGGATTATAGGCGTGAGCCACCGAGCCCGGCCAACACATCCATTGTTAAACTCATTGGCTTACTCCGCACCACTATCAGGTCTTCTAGATTTCACACATCTGTAAGTGGTTCTGTCTGTTACTTCCCCTGTCATCAAAGTTTATTAAATATCTGTTGCAGATGATATGGTAAAGAGAAAATTAAAATTTTATTTAGTTTTTTGTTTTGTTTTTCTATTGCTGTGTAACAAATTACCACAAATTTCGTGGCTTAAAATAACACGAATTTATTATCTCACATTTTATGTGGGTCAGGATTTTGTTTTCACATGAGCTAGGTCTCTGCTTAGAGTGAAATAAAGGCGTTGGCCTGTTTGCTTGTTCAGATGAGCTGGGTCTCTGCTCAGGGTGAAATAAAGGTGTTGGCTTACGTCTGAGGTTTGGGGGTTTTCTCAGACTCATTCAAGGTGGTTGGCAGAATTCAGCATTCCTTGTGGCTCGATGACTAAGGTCCCTGTTTTCTTGCTAAGAGTTGGATCAAAACCTCTCTTAGCCCCAAAAGGTCACTGTCAGATCTTGTCCAATGGCCCCTTCCGTAGGCAGTTCATAATCTGGCAATTGTTTTTTCCAGGCTAGCAGGAGAGCTTTTGCTATGGCTTCTGTGATTAAGGGCTCACAATATTAAATTTGGCCACTCAAAATTATCTCCCTTTTCATTAACTCAAAGTCAGCTGATAAAGGACCTTAATTACATCTGTGAAAACCCCTTTGCCGTATCATGTAACATTATATGGATGGTAACCCATCGTACTCACAGTCCCACCAACGTTCAAGGGGAAGGAATTATGCAAGGTGTATACACCTAAGGGTGGGAATCTTGGGGGGTATCTTAGAATTCTGCTTACCACAGGACAGATGGAAGCAAGAATGGTAGTGAGTGCCATCATTAATTATGTGCGGAAGTTAAAATAGTTATACTAACATAGGTGGTGCCAATGGAATGCCAGCTTGGAGTTTTACATTAGTATGTGCATGTTTGTGGAAAGCTATACTAATTACACGTCCATATATATTTTATATATACAAAACATACCTACAAAATGTTTTAATATGCACTCCTCTAGATCTATACATTCATTTTATCTTAAATCTGTCTCTGTTACTTCTTTGTAAACATTTCCCGCAACTCAACCATATTTGAATGTGAAATGTAAGATTAATTTTGCAAATGTTATGTTTTTAATGAGAGATACATGCCAGTACTTTTGCTCTTATCCTTTGTTATAAAATTATGGACAATTTAACATGCTTTTTTCCCTAGCCCAGGTAAAGTGTAATGTTAAGTGACTGCCTTCCTCTGTCTTCCCAAATACGGATAATTGCTTCTGGTGAATAATCAAATTATGGCTTTCATCCTCTGACCTTTGAAGGAATAGCATTCGTTTTATTTTAAGTTGCCTTTGTGTGTATGTGTGTGAGCCAAGTCACATTTTGAAATGCAATTTTTCTTAGAAACAAATCTGTTGAGAAACAAAATAAAAATGTAGATTTCTTATTTGAATAGAGAGAAAAGTGTTTTCTCTGGTTTCTTAAAATGTATTTATAAATAGCACCTGTTTCTATGTTGTTAGCGATTTGTTGTTAATTGTTCTCTGCTGGTATTGCTAAAATTGGTGATAGAGCTTTTCTTTGAGTCATGTCTATACTGTATTGTTTGCTGTACTGTCTAAATCATTTCTTCAATCTAAGAAAAAAGTTTATCCTCAGGGGAGGACTTTCTCACTGTTTTCCATTGATTTTGAATACATCAGAGTCTATTGCCAGTTTTTGATTGTTTATTTAGTGGGCCATAAGAAAGATTCAAGTTTACTTCCATTTTACAGAGGGCTTTAAAATTTATATAATTTTTCCAAATATGGTGTGTTAGCTAGAGCATCTTGTAGGGAGGAAAAAAGGGAGAAGTGAACTTTGGTTTCATTTTCAAATTGGTGGATTATGTTGATCTGGTACTGACACTTAAAGACTAAACTGTTTTGTTTGCTTGTTTATTTGGAGCTGCTTATAGCTATCAAGACCATTACATGCAACAATCTTTTGTATATGTATTAATAGATTACTCTGCTATATGGCCGTTAGCTTTATACTTGATTTGAAGAAGTTTGAAATGAAATTGGAAATTAGTATTTTTACCTTTATCCACATGCACATTCAGTCTTCATTTCTCTCCATTGACTTAGCATTTATCTTCATTTAGCAAAAAAAAAATAGATTTGTGGCTCAGTTAGTAATTGTATTCATCCTCTGATTCAAGTCTTTCCTGAACTTGTTCAGGTCAGGCTGACATTTTGCATTTGATTAAGGGAGACTTGGTAATAGCTAGGAATCCACAATATAATATCTTGTTATTGAGTGTGACTTAATGTGTTTCTAACCTAATCTCAAGGTGTCCTGATTGTCTTATTCATTCATTGATGTTTCTTCCTATTTCCTTGGCATACCAGATCAAAATTTGAATATATTAATAGCCTTCTAAGGAAAGAAATACACCATAGCTGTAAAAGAAAAAAAAATGTTGCTTCTGGTAGCAAGAAGGTAGATGACACAAACTTCCTTGTGCAATGGTCACTTTTCAATTAGCTTACCTATTTTCTCTGTTCTTTGAGGGTTTGATGCTAGCTGCCCATTTCACATCTTCAGGTTCAAACAGTATTGCCGTTTCTTCTCTGAAACATAGAACTCAGGGAAGTGACTGTTGGAAAAGTAATAATAATGATTATGTTTATTATTTTATCAAGTGTATATATTAGTGCAGATAAATGAACATATGGATAAAGAATATTCTACACTTTGGGAGGCCGATGCTGGCAGATCACGAGGTCAGGAGATCGAGACCATCCTGGCTAACACAATGAACTCCCGTCTGTACTGAAAATACAAAAAATTAGCCAGGCTTGGTGGCGGGCGCCTGTAGTGCCAGCTACTTGGGAGGCTGAGGCAGGAGAATGGTATAAACCCGGGTGGCGTAGCTTGCAGTGAGCCGAGATCATGCCACTGTACTCCAGCCTGGGTGACAGAGTAAGACGTGGTCTCAAAAAAAAAAAAGAATATTTTACTTTTCAGGGTAAGATTTATGCCATTCTGTATTATAGAAAATGTTCGCTAGCCAGTCTCGGAGCATGCGCATGTAGTCCCAGCTAGTTAGGAAGCCGGGGGATCGTTTAAGCCCAGGAGTTAGAGGTTCTAGTATGTTACGATTGTGGAGTGCCCTCCAACATAGGCAAGCCTGGGTAGTGAGACTCCACCTCTTAAAAAAAAAAAAAAGCATGGCACATGTATACATATATAACAAACCTGCACGTTGTGCACATGTACCCTAGAACTTAAAGTATATATATAAAAAAAAAAGAATGATGGTTTCCAGCTGCATCCATGTCCCTACAAAGGACACGAACTCATCCTTTTTTATGGCTACATAGTATTCCACGAGATCACTTGGACACAGGAAGGGGATCATCACACACCGGGTCCTATTGTGGGGAGGCGGGCTGGGGGGAGAGAGAGCATTAGGAGATATACCTAATGTAAATGACGAGTTAATGGGTGCAACACACCAACATGGCACATGTATACATATGTAACAAACCTGCATGTTGTACACATGTACCCTAGAACTTAAAGTATAATTTAAAAAAAAGAATAAATAAATAAAGAGAAGAAAATGTATACTTAAAAATTTACGTTTATTTCCAATTTGAATCAGTGAAAAAGCTGAGTAAAGGTACAGACAAAATAAAAGAGCATTTACATTATTTATTTCAGATACATCCATTCTAATCCACACAAGTCCATACGTGGATGGAAATTGTGGAGCATTTTTAATCAGTGTCATACCGTTTAAAAGTATGAGGAATCCTAGGGAAAATAATTTCCATTTTTAGCATCAAAGATACTTCTTTTCATCTGTTTTTATAAATGTGTATTATATAAATCAAATCAACTATTCTTCTCATTGCTACAATGTGGCATACATTAAATCCAAAGAGAAATACTTCTTCTTGAAATTAAAATAGGGAAGCTAAACAATATGTCAGTTATTAAAAGTAGATTTTAAAATGGTTTTCAAAATTGTAGTCAAATAATAGCCCTTGACTACTCTCAAATATTACATTGCAGTTTCACTCTTAGCTAAGCTATTGATAATTCAATTATTTGAAGAAAGTGATTTAAAATTAAAAGTTACTCTTCCCTTTTGGATAGTAGATTCTGCATTATATCGTCTATGATTATGATGATGATATCTTTAGAGTGCTCAGGAACTACTGTGTTATCTACTCTGTTATGTGGTGCCATAATGATAACATGCAGATGGATGTGTATGTGGAATTTTCAACTAAAATCTCCTCTGATTTGGAGAAATTTATTAAATTCATATAATAGAGACTTTTGTTTGTTTTTGAGATGGAGTCTCTCTCTGTCTCCTAGGCTGGAGTGCAGTGACGCGGTCTCGGCTCACTGCAATTTCCCCATCCGGGGGTCAAGCAGTTCTCCTGCCTTAGCCTCCAGAGTAGCTGGGACTACAGGTGTGTGCCACCACGCCCAGCTAATTTTCTGTATTTTTAGTAAAGACAGGGTTTCACTGTGTTAGCCAGGATGGTCTCAATCTCCTGACCTGGTGATCCACCCACCTTGGCCTCCCAAAGTGCTGGAATTATAGGTGTGAGCCACCACGTCTGGCCTTTTATTTTGAGAGGAAGTTTTGCTCTTGTCACTTAGGCTGGAGTGCAATGGCACAATCTCGGCTCACTGCAACCTCCGCCTCCCAGGTTCAAGTGATTCTCCTGCCTTAGTCTCCCAAGTACCTGGGATTGAGGCACCTGTCAATCAGCACCTGGCTAAATTATGTATTTTTAGTAGAGATGGGGTTTCACCATGTTGGCCAGGCTGGTCTTGAACTCCTAATCTCAGGTGATCCGCCCACCTCGGCCTCCCAACATGCTGGGATTACAGGTGTAAGCCACTGCACTCGGCCTTTTTCCTTGAGATGAAGTTTTGCTCTTGTCACCCAGGCTGGAGTGCAATGGCATGATATTGGCTCACTGCAACCTCCGCTACCTGGGTTCAAGCGACTCTCCTGCCTCAGCCTCCCGAGTACCTGGGATTACAGGCACCTGCCACCACACTGGGCTAATTTTTGTATTTTTAGTAGAGACAGGGTTTCACCATGTTGACCAGGCTGGTCTCGAACTCCTGACTCCAGGCAATCTTTCCACCTTGGCCTCCCAAAATGTGGAGATTACAGGCATGAGCCACCGCGCGTGGCCTAATAGAGACATTTCAACCATGAATTTCCTATGTTAATCCTTTCTACGTCTTGCAGTTAGGTTATTTTTTTTTCTTGTTGCTTTCCCACCCAGCTTTATTAAGATATAATTTTAAAAAATTGTGTGTATTTATGGTACGCATGATGTTTTAATGTATGTATATACTGTGAAATGATTACATCAAGTGAATTACTGTGTCTGTCACCTCACATACTTTTCATATTTTTATGGTGAGAACATTTCACCATTCTCAAGTATAAAATACATTACTAACTGTAGTCACCACAGTGTGCAATAGATCTCCAGAACTTATTGCCCCAGTATAATTGGACTTTCGTACCTTTTAACCAGTGTCTCTCTGTACACTCTCCTCACTTCGTCCAGTGTCTGGTACCATCATTATACTTTCTCTTTCGTGAGTTCAACTTTTTTTAGATTCCACATGTAAATGAGATCATGTAGTATTTGTCTTTCTGTGCCTGACTTACTTCATTTATCATGTCCTCCAGGTTCATTCATGTTGTTGCAAATGACAGGATTTCCTTCATTTTAAGGCCTAGTGGTATTCCATTGTGTATGTGTGTTTGTGTGTTTGTGTATGTGTGTGTGTGTGGGTGTATATGTATGTCACCTTGTTTTCTTTATCCATTCATTCATCCGTGGATACTTAGTTTGATCCCATATCTTAGGTATTGCGAATAGTGCTGTAATAAAAATGGGAGTGCAGATATCTCTTTGACATACTGATTTCATTTTCTTTGGATGCATTCCCAGAAATGGGAGTGCTGGATCATATCGTAGTTCTATTTTTAATTCTTGGAGAAACCTCCAGATTGTTTTCCCTAATGGCTGTACTAATTTATATTTCCACCAATAGTGTGTGAGGGTTCCTTTTTCTCTACTTCCTCACCAGTCCTTGCTATTTTTTTTGTTATTTTTTGATAAAAACCATTCTAACTTGTGTGAGGTGATATCTCATTGTGGCTTCACGTTGCATTTCCCTGATTATTAATGATGTGGAGTATTTTTTCATTTAACTGTTGTCCATTTGTATATCTTCTTTGGAAAAATGTCTATTCAGGTCCTTTGCTTATTTTTTTCATCATGTTATTTGCTTTCTTGCTATTGAGTTTTCTGAGTTCCTCATATATTTTGGATGTTAACCCCTTATCAGATGTTTGTTTCAGAAATATTTCCTCCCATTTTGTAGGTTGTCTCTTCATTCTGTTGATTGTTTCTGTGCAGAAGCTTTGTAGTGTGGTATTATGCTATTTGTTTATTTTTGCTTCTGTTGCCTGTGTTTTGGTAGTTATAGCCAAAACAATTATTGCCCAGAGCGATATCGATAAGCTTTTACCCTATGTTTTCTTCTACAAGTTTTATAGCTTCAGGTCTATGTTTAAGTCTTTAGCCCATTTTGAGTTGTTTTTTATATATGTCCTGATTTAGGAGTCTGATTTTATTCTTTTACATGTGGATATCCAGTTTTCCAACACTATTACAGTTAGGTTAATTTTTATAGGACTTTCTTCTTGAATAGTTCTTTAATGTGCACTGGCCACCTTATTGATACAATATAAAATCATTGGCAACCTAGTTTTACTCTTTTTCATTAATAGTGGAATGTGGTTGTTCAGACAGTGGACTCAGGAATTAGACCTACGTGGGAATACATCTTGGTGTAATCATTCACCAGCTGTGGAACTTTGTGCTTGTTCCTTTCGTTGGCCACTTGTGTACCTCTTTGGGCTTGCCGTTTGTCTTCAGGCATCTATTTCCTAGCCTACCAAATGAGATCATATTTATAACTATCTTCCCAATTGACTGTTTATTTCTGTGATTTATGGATGCATTTAAAATACCTAATGCAGTTCCTGGCAAACCATAAATGCTAGCTGGTGGTATTATTTCCTCAACTTGAATCCTCAGGCAGGCTTATCTTTTCTCTACCTCTGTACTTTTTTGTCTACCTCTGTAGTTTTTTCCTTGCCACAGCTCTGCTGTTATTATTCTTTTCATTTGAAATGTTCCTCTATGCCTCTTTACAAACCATGGACATTTAATCTATCTTCCAGCAATTAAGTCTTCATGAAATCCGATTTGACTGTTCTAATTCACCAAGATCATTTCTTTTCATGGAGTCTATGTGTCTACTCTCTGTTCCATTTAATGTGACTCTCAGTGATACATTGGGATTTGATTTTTATATTTTCTTGTTTTGTTAATAAGACTCAAAGTTCCATGCAGTCAAGTGCTCTGTAAATTTTACATATTTCTAAAATTGAGCATGCAGGCATGTTTTGGATTTTTTTGTCTTTTATTAAAAAATGATTTTTCGTTATGTACCATGAACTGTATTTTGAACATTGAATATACTAGAAAGTATTTTAATTAACAATTTTTTAAAGTTATATGAGTTTGTAATACACTCAGATACATTCAAATTTCCTTTATTATTTATTTTAGCAGGATGTTTCACAAAATTTATTTTAAAGTGCCATGATTAGATTACACATATGCAGGGCACTGAATTTATAAGCAAATGGATCAAATAAATAAATGCATCAGATGTATATACATTTAAATAAAATTATTCACTTATACATATATATATATAAGAAAAGTTAAATACATTCTTTAAAAAGATGAAAATATAAAATTAGCAATAAAAAAGAAGTGAAATAAAAGTAAAAATGGAAGTTCCTTGAACTTCTCTGCCACTGGAATACCTCTCTGGCCATGTTTTCTTCTTATATCCTGCCCTGTTGCTAGACTTCCACAACGTTTGAAAGAAATATTTTCCCTGTTATATTACTGAAACTGATAATATTTATGCTGATTGGCAGCCTACTTTTTTCACTAAATTTATTTTATAAAAATTTTTACATTTCATAAGTAGATCTCTATGGTATTTTTAATAGTTACATAGTATGCCAGTGTGTGATTGTTTTGTAATTTATTTGACAGTTAACTTCTTAGTGGATAGATTGTTTCTAGTATTTTGCTGTTATTTTATGAATATCCTTCACATATTTTAGTGTTCTGGGCAAATTATTATTTTTTTTCTTGGACCTTTTCTTAGGAGAGGCATTTTGGTGACTAAAAATATATCCTCTATTTATGCTGCGTATTGTTAAACTGCCTTCTATAAAGTTTATACCAATGTATTCACTCAAGATTAACCTGTGTTCCTAAATTTTTATTGATCTTTTAAAATACTTGCTTACATTAGGTAAAAAATTTCATCGTTCAATATTCTTTGATTCTGGAAAGATTGAACAAATGTATTGAAATGTATATTGGCCATTTGTAGGCATTTTATGAATTGCTTCCTCATGTACCACTTCCATTTTCTACTAGAATATTCACCTTTTCTTATTAATTTATACATTAACAGTATCAACTATTTTTTATATACAGGGTGGTCGCTAAGTCTAGAAACACAGGAAAATACATAATGAATGATTTATAGATATTATAATTCATGGTCAAATAATATCTGTTTCCAGATTTTATGGCCACCCTCTACATTCTACAAATAATTCCTTTTTCTCTCCCTACCTCTCAGTATGTCATTTATCATTAACTGGGTTTAGTGTGTTTTGTCAGAGGGATTTTTTAGATTTTATCTAAAATTTGGCCAAATTTATAGGGATGTTTTATTTTCAGTTTTGGCTTTGGTTTTAGAAAGGCCCTTCTCATTGAGGGAATTAGTCACCTAAATTTTCTCCCATGACTTTTATTACTTTATTTTAAATAATTGATCATTTAACCCACTTAGAATTTATATCGGTGTTAGTGTGAAGTAAGGCTCCATCTTTGTTTTTCAGAATGGCCTGCCAGTTGTTCTCAGAAGAGGCGTCCACCTGAGGCTTTAATGACTGCTAACTAACAGATATCAAGCTCTTGGGAAATCCCTAACATCTCTGAGTCTCAATTTTCTCACTTGTAAAATAGGGAATTAGAATATTTCTTATCTCAAATTGAAGTCCATGGAGG
This sequence comes from Rhinopithecus bieti, assembly GCF_001698545.2. Taxonomy (NCBI): domain Eukaryota; kingdom Metazoa; phylum Chordata; class Mammalia; order Primates; family Cercopithecidae; genus Rhinopithecus; species Rhinopithecus bieti. The sequence goes on along the minus strand of NW_016803701.1, from coordinate 1,654,210 downwards.
GTAAATAACTTGTCCAGAGTCTAACATCTTTTCTCATTTGGAATAGATCTTTACCCTGTGCACTATTTCTTTTTTCTTTCTTTCTTTTTTTTTGAGATGTAGTTTTGCTCTTACGCTCTTATTGCCCAGGCTGGGGTGGAATGGCACAATCTTGGCTCATTGCAACCTCCGTTTCCTGTGTTCGAGCAATTCTCCCGCCTCAGCCTCCCAAGTAGTTGGGATTACAAGCATGCACCACCACGCCTGGCTAATTTTGCATTTTTAGTAGAGACAGGGTTTCTCCATGTTGGTCAGGCTGGTGTTGAAATCCCGACCTTAGGTGATCTGCCTGCCTCGGCCTCCCAAAGTTCTGGGATTACAGGTGTGAGCCAGCGCACCTGGCCGACCGTGTACACTATTTCATGTGTCATTTGGATAACTATAGTTTGGGGTGAAAGGGATGATTTTTACCTTGATCATAAATTGAGAAATCTAAGGTTAGAATTGGTGACTGGTATATAGATTCTATTTTATTTTTAGTCAGCAGATGTTATTTTAAATTGATGAAATATGATATTGTTTTATATAAAATACTTTTCATAACAGAAACTTTGAAATATGAAGTGCTCTCAGAAGAATTAGTAATGTTACTTTGTAAAAAATACAAGAAAATGTCAACTCAGAAATCAAAGCACAGATACAGAACATAGTTTTATTTTGATAATCTATTTAAAACTCTAACCTCAAGATGATTTCTTATTTAATAAATATAATTTAAATTTTTGAAAGATTTATAAAGAATTAAGCAGGAAGGCCAGATGCAGTGGCTCACATATGTAATCCCAACACTTTGGGAGACCAAGGCAGGAAGATTACTTGAAGCCAAGAGTTCGAGACCAACTTGGGCAACATAGCAAGACTCCATCTCTACTAAAAAAAATAAATAAATAAATAGGCATTATAGTTTGCATGCCTGTAGTCCCAGCTACTCAAAAACTGAGGCAGTAGGATCACTTGAACCCAGGAGTTTGAGACTGCAGTGAGCCATGATTGTACTACTGCACTGCACTCCAGCCTGGGTGTCAGAGTGAGACCCTGTCTCAAAAAAACAAAAAAAGGAATTAAAAGAATTATACCAGAGAAAATGCCCAGAGTTGGTTTTAGCGATTTCAGGATAACTCAAAAAAAAGAAACTAAGTAAAAAAGATTATTGAATGGTTTGTCATCACTGAAGTGAGAGCTAGAAAAGACCTTAACTTATCTGATTTTTCTTTGAAAAGAATGTGGCTTTGATTTGCATTTCTCTGATGGCCAGTGATGATGAGCATTTTTTCATGTGTCTGTTGGCTGCATAAATGTCTTCTTTTGAGAAGTGTCTGTTCATATCCTTTGCCCACTTTTTGATGGGGTTGTTTGATTTTTTTCCTTATAAATTTAAGTTCTTTGTAGATTCTGGATATTAGCCCTTTGTCAGATGGGTGATTGCAAAAATTTTCTCCCCTTCTGTAGGTTGCCTGTTCACTCTGATGGTAGTTTCTTCTGCTGTGCAGAAGCTTCTTTAGTTTTAATTAGCATCCTATTTTGGTCAATTTTGGCTTTTGCTTGGCATTGCCTTTTGCGTGTTTTAGACATGAAGCCTTGCCCATGCCTGTGGTCCTGAATGGTATTTACCTAGGTTTCTTCTAGGGTTTTTATTGGTTTTAGCGTTCTGACATTTAAGCTTCATCCATCTTGAATGGCGATCATTAAAAAAATCCTGGCAAACAACAGGTTCTGGAGAGGATGTGGAGAAATAGCAACACTTTTACACTCTGGTTTGTGGGGACTGCTAAACTAGTTTCCACCATTGTGGAAGACAGTGTGGTGATTCCTCAAGGATCTAGAACTAGAAATACCATTTGACCCACCATCCATTACTGGGGTATATACCCAAAGTTATAAATCATGGTCTGCCTATAAAAGACACATGCACACATATGTTTATTGCGTCAACTATTCACAATAGCAAAAGACTTGGAACAACCCAAATGCTCCTCAATGATAGGGACTGGATTAAGAAAATGCTGGCCAAACTATATATACCATGGAATACTTGCAGCCCATATTAAAAGGCATGAGGTTCCTGTCCTTTGGAGTTCCTGTCCTTTGTAGGGACATGGATGAAGCTGGAAGTGATCATTCTGAGCTAACTATGGCAAGGCCAAAAAAACTAAACACCGCATGTTCTCACTCACAGGTGGAAATTGAACAATGAGAACACTTGGATACAGGCCCACACACCAGGGCCTGCCATGGGGTAGGGGGAGGGGAGAGGGATAGCATTAGGAGATACACCTAATGTAAATGACGAGTTAATGGGTGCAGCACACCAACATGGCACATGTGTACATGTGTAACAAACCTGCACGTTGTGCACATGTACCCTAGAACTTAAAGTATAATAAAATAAAATAAAATAAAATAATGTGGCTTTCCAATAGTTTGTTTTTTGTTATTTCTTAACAAGGTTTATAGAGTCTTGGCCTTTGACTTAGCCTTTTTATATTATCATTTCGTATTGACTATTGAAAGGGTCTTATGGTACTAGACCCATTGTACCCAATGAGTATGAGTTATGAGATGAGGTTGCTATTTTGTTCTTTTTATTTTGGTAAAATTAGTTTTTGGATTTTTACCTTTGCCTTTCAACAGGACATCATTCAATATCCCTCCAAATTCAGAATGTGGGTTTAGGCTGTGTTTAACTTGCCAGACTGCTTAAAGCTGTTTGCTAATTGAATTTATCCAAATATATAATTTGTTCCATCTTTGATGTGTTTGTTTCACTCATCAGTCACCATGGGCCATTTACTGCCCACTACTTGGGGTGTTCCTACTATCCACTTCACTTTGTAAACATTGGAAGATAGTTGAATACCGTGAAGAAAATAAAGACCTCAGGCTTTAGCAGTTAAAAAAAAATTCCCGGCTGGGCATGGTGACTCACGCCTATAATCTCAGCATTTTGGAAGGCCGAGGTGGGCAGATCACGAGGTCAGGAGATCGAGACCATCCTGGCTAACACAGTGAAACCCTGTCTCTACTAAAAATAAAAAAAATTAGCCGGGCGTGGTGGCGGGTACCTGTAGATCCAGCTACAGGAGAGTGGTGTGAACCCGGGAGGCAAAGCTTGCAGTGAGCGGAGATCATGCCACTGCACTCCAACTTGGGTGACAGAGCAAAACTCCATCTCAAAAAAAAAAAAATCCTAGATGCTGCTATTTGATTAGATTATCAGATTTTGCATAATTTTGGAATCTTTAGCAAACATACCTAAAATCTCAGTACACAGTACACATATCACAAAATTTGTGAAAATTTTGCCTGTTTTCCAAACAGATTGAAGCTGCATGTGATAGTTTCCTTGTTTATCTCTACTGTTCCTTCCACACACCATGTGACATTTATTTTCTTTATGGTTGACTGAGAAAAAAAGTTAATTTTCCCATGTTCTTCCCTGGTCAGCTATCCTGTTTGCCTTAACTTTTGTTGCTCTTCATTTGTGTTGGTACTTTCAGGGCTTTTTCACTAAACACTGTCTCTCTTCAAATACCTTCTCAGCTGCCATCATTCATGTTGAATCTTTCTTCAGTTAAAAAAGTTCAACGTGGACTTTTGTGTTTTACTTCATTGTTAAATGTATATTATGGGCTGGGTGCGGTGGCTCATGCCTGTAATCCCAGCACTTTGGGAGGCCGAGATGGGCGGATCACCTGAGGTTGGGAGTTCGAGACCAATGTGGAGAAACCCTTTCTTTACTAAAAATACAAAATTGGCCGGGCCTGGTGGCACATGCTTATAATCCCAGCTACTAGGGAGGCTGAGGCAGGAGAATCGCTTGAACCTGGGAGGCAGAGGTTGTGGTGAGCCGAGACTGTGCCATTGCACTCCAGCCTGGGCAACAAGAGTGAAACTCCATCTCAAAAGAAAAAAAAAATGTATATTATTGGTTAAATGTGGTTTGTTTTTTTTTTTTGAAAAGATGATATGGGTATAGGTATAGAATTTTTAAAAGCTTGCTTTACATCTCTGTCCTCCAGTTATCCAGTTCCTCCTTTCAGCAGTATCTATTATTGCATTTATTGTCAGTGTCCTTCCTGAGGGAGCCCTTGTATTCATGTGTTCATGTATATGTGAACACACACAGACACACACACTTACAGACACACACATAATTGTATTTTTTGTACGCAGATGTTGGCATATTAGGTACATCCTTCTGATATCTCTTACTAAAAGCCAAGAGTTGGAGACCAGCTTGGGTAACATAGCAAGACACCCTCTCCACTAAAAAAAAAAAAAAATTTAGCTGGGCGTCATAGTATGCATACCTGTAGTCCCAACTACTTGGGAGGCTGAGGTGGGAGGGTCACTTGAGCCTGAGAGTTTGAGGCTGCAGCAAGCCATGATTATACCACTGCACTCTAGCCAGGGGAACAGAGGAAGAATCTCTCTCTCAAGATCATCATCATCATCATCATCATCAAAAGAGTTCAAGAGAAGAGGAAATGCTCAGAGACATTCTTAGAGATTTCAGGATAACTCAAAAAAAAAAAAAAAAAGTAAGTAAAAAAGATATCCTCACTTAGCAAAATGTCTTAGAGATAATTCCATACTAATACATATAGAAATGTTTCATTCTTTTCAAGGGCCACATAGTGTATACCATTTGATGGATTTACCATAATTTACTAAATATTCCTCTGTTGAGGCTCATTAAGTTTGTTTACAGTTTTTTATTATTACAAATGGTGCTGTGGGTTGGGCACGGTGGCTCATGCCTGTAATCCCAGTACTTTGGGACGCCAAGGTGGGCGGATCACCTGAAGTCAGGAGTTCAAGACCAGCCTGGCCAACATGGCAAAACCACATCTCTACTAAAAATACCAAAAATCAGCTCGGCGTGGTGGCATGCTACTCGGGAGGCTGAGGCAGGAGAATCACTTGAACCCGGGAAGTGAAGGTTGTGGTGAGCCGAGATCATGCCACCGCACTGCAGCCTGAGCAACAGAGCAAGACTGTCTCAAAAACATAAAACAAAAAACAAGTGGTGCTGTGATGACATGTACACATGTTTTTATATGTGTATTATAGTACACATATAGGATTATATCTGTAAGATAAATTCCAGAAATGAAATTGCTGAGTCAAAGGGAATACACAATTGATATTCTCACCAGAAACATATGAAAGTTCCTTTCTCACACCCTGTTTCCATCACATGCAACATTGCTCTAGCTGTTTTTGACTTCCCTGTAGAGCCTTGAGGTGATGTTCTCCCATACTTCTCTCAGTTTTTCTGTTGTTATTATATTATTAGAAAGCTCTGCCTATTATGTGCCTGTCCCACCACAGCTCCCTCCATCCCTTCAGTCTCTTTTCCTTCAAAACTCAGGTCTATCATGCATTCATCTTAGAAACATCTTTGCTCCATAATCACCATTCCGTTCCCTTCCCCTAGAACTTTCCAGGCCTGGTTAGGTGCCCTCCTCTGTGTGTGTGTGTGTGTGTGTGTGTGTGTGTGTGTGTGTGTGGTTCCTCTGCACACACGGTCGGTTTCTCCTGCACACTTCTATTATGGTACACATCACTGTGAATTGTGTTCGTGGGTTCTTTGTACATTCTTTCACCGTTTTCACCTCTTTGTCCAAAACGTTTTTTCTATGTCAACATGTAGTAGAGGCTCAGTAAATATGTTTTTGGATGAGATAACTTAAATCCATGTCAGAATTTTAGAATTAGATAGGGCCTTAGTGATCATTTTATATGTTTACTTTATTAGTGAAAAGTGGAGTTTTAAATTTTAATGTTTTAAATTCAAAATTCAACAATTCATTGTTTTAAATTTCTTTAAAAAAAACAAAAAACAAAAAACAAACTAATTAATGTCAGTAGTTTTTTACTTGCCCGTGACTCTTTTTTCCCTGAGTTCAAATCAATACCCCAGTATTACAGTCCTTAATGTACAGGATTTTTATAATGGAACATGCTGCTGTTTCTTCAAACTCAACATATATCTCATATATATATATATATATATACCTCTTTCGTTTCTTCCCATTTTCCTTCTTGCTCAACTATCCTTTGTTCTCAGGACCTTGCTCCCTAGACCTGCCCAAGTTTGGAAAAACTGAGAGGGAAGGAAACTGAAAGCAAAGAATCACTGTTCTGGCCGGGTGCGGTGGCTCATGTCTGTAATCCCAGCATTTCAGGAGGCCAAGGTGACAGGGTTTCTTGGGGTCAGGAATTAGAGATCAGCCTGGGTGACGGAACTAGAACTCCTCTCAAAAAAAAAAAAAATCATTTTTTTTTTTTTTTTTTT
>NW_016803701.1:1627925-1644097 GCF_001698545.2 Rhinopithecus bieti | reverse complement strand
TTTTTTTTTTTTTTTTTTTTTTTGCTGGTGAACCTGTGAAAAGCACTGTGCCTTGCCTGTGAAGGCCAAGTGATGCTCTTAGTGCTCCTGTCCCCGTTTCCTTTAGGAACGATTTGGGTCTGTAGAGCAGACAGATTCTCATAATCTCTATTCACATTGATCTAGGGCAGAGAGGAAAAGAAGAGAGAGTCTTCACTGTTTACAAACTTTAAAAATATTAACTGCACCTAGTTGAGAAATGTGGACCACGATCCTTCTCCATAGAGTGGGTAAGAATCCAGGAAAGTTATGCCAATGCCAGTTTCCCTACCTGAAGTCCAGTCACTCGAGGGAGAGGCCCCCTAACACATGTTTCATAATGCTTTTCATTTTTTTATGTGCTCTTTTAATTGTACATACCTTTTTTATGTGTTTTGGTATTCATCTCGACATCTTTTGGTTATCTCTCCTTGAATTGTGGTAACCAAGTTTTCTTAGTCTCCAACCCCTATCATGACAAATGTTTTACTTGTTATTTTGGATTGCCAGTCATCACCCAAGACTTTTACAGCTGTGATACCATTACTCATGGCTCAGGAATCTGCACAAAAGAAAAACCTCAGATTATTCTCAGGCATTTTGGGAAATATTCTGTTAGTCCTGTGCAATACCTAGTTCCTGCTTCCATTTAATTTCATTGCAATTTAAAAAATATTTATGGAGTCCCTATTAACTCATAGTTTTGGATTTCTTGGTACATCTGCATAGAATATTTATAGGTTCTTTTTTCTTCTTTATCCTCTTTACTTCATAGACAAGGACAATGCTTAATTTTTATTAAAATATTCCCCACAGATGCCTAATTCATTTAATACTGAAATCTAAAATTAGAGCAAAATGTTGAGAGTCATGAGAAGAATATGTCAGTGATGTAGATATATCTTGGATTCTTTTCACTAGGTTGCTTCTATAGAGACTATTTTGTTTCAGGATCTCCTCTATTGCTCAGTAGCTTAACATGAAGCCTTAGCATTATGCATTGATTTCTCTTTTATAAAAGCATAATTTGAAATTTATGGCTGAAAAGCAGCGATGAAGACACTGTTTTTCATTTTGCTGGGCTGTTGGCTGAATTTAGATTGAGGAATACAATGGTTCATCAGATAATTGTGAAAAGAGGTGCCACATCCAAAGGCCTCAGATAATCAATCCTCTGTGTCTGGCATATAGACATTCACAATTGATAATATATATGATGTTTTCTCCTTTTCCATCTCATCTTCTTTTGCATATTTTCAGATGCTGCAAAAAATTTAGTAATTTTCCACAAGAAAATTCACTCCTAAAAGGTTGTCCTAGAAACAATTTTGTAAAATCTAGCAATAGAACTTTACAATTTTACAAAGAATAGGAAAGCAAAGCATATTTAACTTTTATGTTTGCAGTTTTGATATGATTATTAGCTCTTAAAATATAGAAACTAACTCAAGTTAGATCATCGTGTCAAGGTCTTGATTTGTTTTCTTTCCATTTATTTATTTAAGCCAGTTTTAGGAGTGATTATGAGGCAATGAGAATTTTTAACAGGCCTTTCAAAACTTATACATCCAAGTGAGTTATCCCTTTAAAGTTGTTGCCCTAGGATGACATTGTATTTATTACAATAAAAAGCTGTATTGCTCACACCATTGTTAGATTGGGGGTAGGGCAGGTAGGATTTGCTTTCAAAGTCTACAGCACATTTTTGAATCTTTTTTTTTCTTAAGACAGGGTCTCACTATGTTGTCCAGGCTTGTTTTGAACTCCTGGGCTCAAGCAATCCTCCTGTATTGGCCTCCCAAAGTTCTGGGATTACAGGCAGGAGCCACCATGCCTGGCCACATTTTTGAATCTTTGTAGTGATGGAATAACATCAATAGGGTATACTTGAGTTTTGGAAGTAGCCAACAGCTCTTCAGAATCATCTTTTCACTAGTTTAAGTGATTAGCCTAATTATTTGTTAATCACAAAAATATGGTTAGGAATTAATGAGACTGTTTCTTGTGTGTCACATACATTGTCTCTGAAGGTAATTCCAAAAGATAAACTTTAATTAAGTTTTGAACTATGGCAGCATCATTGGCATAAATGAAGAAGATCTCAAGATGACAGTTTTAAAAATGACGACTCTCATCTGACTATTTAGTTCTGTTATAATAAGGAAAAAAGCCCATTCAATTATGTATAGTAGCATTCTGGTATTGTGAAAACACAAAGACATTTTAGTGGAATAAAAATAAAATAGTTTGTCTAGGTGTGATTACTACTAGCTCATCAAAAGTAATTGTAAGTTGGCTGATATTTGCTGGAAATGGCCCTTGGAATTGAAAGCTAGGTCAGGAAATGACAGCTAATAGAATAGACTGAAATGCGAGAGAGTGGAAAGGTCACCTTTTAAGGACTTACTGCTGGAGTCTTGAGATAAATGGTGAGACATAATTTTCTACTCTTTGGTGCCTGTTTCATGCCCCCATTACTTAAATTTCCCTGGCTCAGGTTTAATCCAGTAATTTTCCATCATAACGATTATATGCTCGTTGTAGAAAAATAAACATTTAAAAACGACCCACATATTTCTGGCTAGGTATAGCAGATTGAACTCTTGCATATATCTTTGCTCTGTTATAATGATAGTGAGGGTATAATAAACTAACAAGAATAAAACAGATGAGAGACATCAATAACATTGTGGAAGATGTAAGAAGAAGGGACAAGTGGTAACTGTCTTACCAGAGTGGAAAAAGCTGACTTCTGATTTCAACAAGAAGTAGAACTTGGGAAAAGTTCTAGAAATAGAGGTGATGAGATACCTCAGAAAACTGGGTGGTGTGGATCTGAGAAGAGAAGGTTATCTTATTTTTGTAAGATATTAAACTCTAAAACTGTTTTAAAATGGGAAACCTGACAGTCATAGTTTTGTTTTATTTTGTTTCACATCTATAAACATATGGAAGAAAAGAGAAGTGCCAAGTCTACTCTTTTGGCCTAATGGTTATTTATGCTTTATAGCAAACAGAGATGTCTGTTTAAATATTCTTAATAGGATAACAGATTATTAAGGAAACAAACAGAATTACAGACTTTTTAGAAGTTATACTTACCTTCATGGGACATAACAACACATTTTCATGTCTGAATTATGGGAAAGGGTCTATTGTTGGAAATAACGTTCACAAAGACTGTTCTGTGACATAGTACTTGCTTTCCTGATGATCTAAAAGAAAGGATGTTTTCTTTTCATCTTGATGGCCTTCCTTTCACCAGCAGTTGGAAGGGCCTGTAAGTGTTAAAGCTAACTATTGCAATTCCACTAGGTAGAAGAAAAAAAAGCAGGCTTGAAAAGCATAAAGCTTATAATGTGGAAATGAAAATGTCAGAAAGAGAATTTTAATCAGTGGAATATAGAACATAGAGTGTGTTGCCTCTAGTGTTTGAATTTTCCTAAGGAGCAGTTAGAAGCCCAGCTCAGTTCCAGCAAGCAGGGATATGCTTCTTCCTTTCCTGGCAGGAGTAGGAGGTTCTCTTTCTGGAGAAACAACCCACGTTTCTGGATGGGGGGCATAGTCAGCTGAGGGCAAGTGATATACTGAAAACAAGAGGGTGTACTGATTTCTACACGTTGAATCACAGATCCTTAGTTCCCATCCCCCAGGTGGCTCTCTGAACATTGACACAAAGTTTATGCTGTCCAACCAGGAGATTGGAGGCTCACTCTCTGGGCAAAGTGATTAATCCATGGTAAAGAATCTATGGATGCTGACATTTGGGATCCTTCTAATGGAACGTCTGCCTCTCTCTAGAGATGCCCACCCATCCACAACCCTGCTGTTCTTCACAGAGCTTCCAGGGATGTTGTAGTGCTTCACTCTCAACAACAGTGGAGAGCCAAGGTTAGATCAGCTGTCTAACCAAAAAGAAAGAGAGCAGAGAAACAAATGAATTCAGTTGAAACAATGAAAAATTAGGGAACAGAAGAAAATCTTTAAAAGCTCAAAGCTATAATAATATATAGGCCTACCTTGGAGAGACTGAGAGTTCAATTCCAGACTACCTCAATACAGCAAGTATCACAATAAAGCGAGTCACATAAATTTTATGGTTTCCCAGCTCATTATAAAAGTTATGTTCAGACACCTGTACTCATATTTTCAATGAAGCACTACTCATAATAGCAAAATCATAGACTCAACCTAGGTGCTGATCGATGGTGGATCAGATTTAAAATATGGCATATGTACACCACAGAATACTATGCAGCCTTAAAAAGAATGAAATCATGTCTTTTGCAGGAACGTTAATACAGCTGAAGGCCATTGTCTTAAGTGAATTAGTGCACAAACAAAAAACCAAACATTACATATTCTTACTTATAAGTGAGAGCTAAACACTGGGTACACATGGACATAGTGATGGAAACAATAGACACTGAGGACTCCAAAAGGGGAGAAAGGGATGGGGACAAATGTTGAAAAACGACTCACTGGGTACTGTATTCACTATTTGGTTGAGGGGTTCATTAAAAGCCAAACCTCATAACTATGCAATCCATGTAACAAATCTACACATGCACCCCCTGAATCTAAAAAAAAAAAAAAGCCCAATACTGTGTTTACACTATATTGTAGTCTAGTAACTGTGCAACGGCTAAAAGAATGTATATACCCTAATTAAAAAATACTTTATTGCTAAAAATGCTAATGATCATCTTAGACTTCAGCAGATTGTAATATTTTTGCCACTAGAGGGTCTTGCTTCAGTGTTGATGGCTGCTGACTGATCAGAATAGTGGTTGCTGAAGGTTGGGGTATTTGTGGCAATTTCTTAAAATAACAGTTAAGTTTGCTGTATTGATTACTTTCACAAAAGATTTCTCTGTAGCATGAGATGCTGTTTGATAGCAATTTACCCATAGTAGAGCTTCTTTCAGATTTGGACTTAATCCTCTAGAACTCTACCACTGCTTTATCGGCTGAGTTTATATTATTCTAAATCTTTGTTGTTATTTCAACAATGTTCACAGCATTTTCACCAGGAGTAGATTATGCCTTAAAAATGCACTTTTTTTTTTGGCTGGGTGTGGTGGCTCATGCCTGTAATCCCAGCACTTTGGGAGGCCGAGGAGGGCGGATCATGAGGTCAGGAGATCAAGACCATCCTGGCTAACGGTGATATCCCGTCTCTACTAAAAATAAAAAAAATAGCTAGGTGTGGTGGCAGGCGCCTGTAGTCTCAGCTACTCAGGAGGCCGAGGCAGGAGAATGGCATGAACCCAGGAGGCGGAGCTTGCAGTGAGCCGATATTGAGCCACTGCACTCCAGCCTGGGGGATAGAGCGAGACTCTGTCTCAAAAAAATAAAAATAAAATAAAATACACTTTTTTTTTGCTTATCCATAAGAAGTGACTCAGCCAGGTGCAGTGGTTCATGCCTGTAATCCCAGCACTTTGGGAGGCTGAGGAGGGCAAATCACTTGAGGTCAGGAATCGCGATCAGTCTGGCCAACATGGTGAAACCCTGTCTCTACTAAAAATACAAAACTTAGCCTGGTGTGGTGGGTGGCAGGCACCTGTAATCCCATCTACTCAGGAGGCTGAGGCAGGAGAATCACTTGGACCCAGGAGGCAAAGGTTGCAGTGAGCCGAGATTGCACCACTAAAAAAAAAAAAAAAAAAAGGCGACTCCTCATCCATTCAGATCTGATCATGAGATTGTAGCATTCAGTGTAGACATCTTCAGACTACATTTCTAATTCTAGTTATCTTGCTATTTCTACCACATCTGTGGAACTTCCTCCACTGAAGTCTTTGACTGTAAGCCATCCATGATGGTCAAACTCATCTTCCAGACTCATATTTGTGTTGATATTTTGACTTCCTCTTATGAATCATGGATGTTCTTAATGGCATCTAGATAGGGTGAAGGTTTTCAATTTACTTTGCCCAAATCCATCAGAGGAATCACTATCTATGGCAGCAATAGCCTTACAAAATGTATTTCTTAAATAATAAGACTTGAAGTTGAAATTACTTCTTGATTTATGGGCTGCAAAATGTATGTGATGTTAGTATGAAAACAACAGTAATCTCCTTGTACATCTCCATCAGAGCTCTTAGGTGACTAGGTGCATTGTCAATGAATAGTAATATTTTGAAAGAAATATTTTTTCCTGAGCAGTAGGTCTCAATGATGGGCTGAAAATATTCAGTAAACCACATTGTCAAAAGATATGCTGTCATCCAGGCTTTGTTGTTGCATTTATGGAGCACAGGCAGAGTAGATTTACGATAATTCCTAAGGGCCTTAGGATTCTCAGAATGGTGAGTATTGGCTTAAAGTCATCAGCTGCATTAGCCCTAAACAGAAGAGTCAGCCTTTCTCTTTCGTTCTCTCTTTCTCTCTCTCTCTCTCTTTTTTTTTTTTTTTTTCTGAGGCAGAGTCTCAGTTTGTGGCCCAGGCTGGAGTACAGTGACACAATCACAGCTCACTGCAGCCTAAACTTCCTGGGCTGAAGCGATCAATCCGCCTAACCTCCCAAATAGCTTGGACTACAGGCATGTACCACCACACCTGGGTACTTTTTAAAATTTTTTGTAGAGACAGGGTCCTGCTGTGTTGACCAGGCTGTTCTCAAACTCCTGAGCTCAAGCCATCCTCTTGCTTCGGTCTCCTGAAGTGCTGGAATTACGGTCATGAGCCATTGCACCTGACCCCTTCTTCTGAAGCTTTGAAACCAGGTACTGACTTCTCTCTGACTAGGAAAGTCCTAGATGACATCTTCCAACAAAAGGCTGTTTTGTCTATGTTGAAACTCTGTTGTGTGCTATAGCCGCCTTCTCTATGTTGAAACTCTTACCTAGATCTTCTAGATAAATTGTGGCAGCTTCTCCATCAGCACTTGCTGCTTTACCTTGTACTTTTATATTGTGGAGACTGCTTCCTTCTTTAAACCTCATAAAGCAGCCTCTGCTAGCGTCAGACATTTCGTCTGCAACTTCCTCATGTCTCTCAGCCTTCATGTAGTTAAAGAGAGTTAGGGCCTTATTCTGGGTTAGGTTTTGGCTTAAGGGAATATGTGGCTGGGTTGATCTTCTATCTAGACCACTAAAACTTTCTTCATATCAGCAATAAGGCTGTTTTGCTTTTTTTTTTTTTTTTTTTTTTTTATCATTCATGTGTTCATTATAGCAGCACTTTTAATTTCCTTCAAGAACTTTTCCTTTGCATTCACAACTTGGCTGTTTGGCATAAGAGGTTTGGTTTTTGACTTATCTTGGCTTTCAACATGCCTTCCTCACTAAGCTTAATTGTGTTTGGCTTTTGATTTAAAGTAAGAGACATGCAACTGCTTCTTTTCTTGGACACTTAGAAGCCAATGTAGTGTTATTAATTGACCTAATTTCCATATTGTTTTGTCTCAGGGCATAGGGATGCCTGAGGAGAGGGGGAGAGATGGGGGAATGGCCAATGAATTGAGCAGTGAGAACACACACAACATTTATTAAGTTCACTCTCTTATATGGGTTTGATTAATTGTGCCCTCAAACAATTATAATAGTAACATCAAAGGTCACTGATTACAGATCACCATAACAGATAAATTAATGAAAAGTTTTAAATATTGTGAGTTACCAAAATGTGACACAGACACAAAATGAGCTTATGCTGTTGGAAAATGGCACTGATAGACTTGCTTGGTGCCGGAGTTACAAACATTCAATTTGTAAAACAACAATAGCAACAACAAGAACAAAAATACAGTATCTGTGAAGCACAATAAAGCAAAGCACAATAGAACAAGGTATGCCTGTGTTCAAAGAGATAACTACTGCATTTATGAAACAAGAAAATCATACTTAAAAATTCAGAGGAAAACACCTAGAAAAACTAGTAGAAACAATAACAAGCAGTAGACGTTTGAATAATATAGTTGAAAAAAAAAGTTCTCCCAGGAAACAGGACAAAAGATGAAGAAGTGGAATATAGGAGAGACAAGATAAAAACTTAGAGGATCATTCACCATGGTAGTGATATTAAGAAAAGAAAATTTAGAGGATCATTCAGGAGACTAAGCATCTGACTGGTAGGAGTCCCAGAAAGACACTAAAGAAAGGACACAGAGGAAATTATCAAAGAAATATTTTAAGAAAATTTTTCATAACTGAAGTATAGGAATTTCTAGATTAAAAGTGCCCATTGAATGCCCAGGACAGTGAATGAAAGAAGACCCGCATGAAGACATACAATTTTGATGTTTTAGAATGGTGGAGATAAAAGAGAAGATCAGAAAGGCTTCCATACAGGAAAAAAAAGGTCACGTTGGAAAGATCAGAATCAGAATAGCATCAGACTTCTTACTAGCCATACTAGGAGACAGTGGAACATTGTTGCGTAAGTTCTGCAGGATTTCTGTACTTACAAATCCAAACCATCAATCAAAGGTGAGTTCTCAGAAAATATATGTGCAAGATTTAAAGTAAATTAACATGATGCATTCTTTATTTGGAAGGCATTGGAGACTGAGCTCCACCAAAATAAAAGGGAGAAGATCAAGAAAATGTGAGATATGGGAAACAGTTTACAATGAAGTTCTGAAGCCAAGGGAATTCCCAGGATCATAGATTCTAGGATTATGGCTGTACAACAGGCCTGGGGTGCAGTTAGTCCAGATGTGAGCAGGAGGATGGAAGGCCATAGGAGGGATGTAGCCAAAAAAAATTGGAATTAATATATTACCTAATGTATTTGCCCATATCAAAGGCTTTACAGTTATGTAGAAAAGTTTAGGGCTGATGTAGCTACATATGTAGAAAACTAGACAAATGAAAATAGAAGAAAATTATGGGAGGAATAAAGATACAGGTTGGGGTTGGGTTTAGTGGTCAAGAGAATGAGCTCTGTAGTCAGGCTGTCTGAATTTACTTACTACCACTAACTGCATACTCTTGAGTAAATTACCTTTCTGTCCTTCAGTTTCCTCATCTATATGGAGATATTAATCATACCTACCACTTTAGTCTACTCCTGCTTCTGTAGCAAAGTACCACAGATTGAGTAATTTATAAATCATAGAATTTTTTTTCTCACAGTTCTGGGGCCTGGGAAGTTCAGGATCAAGGCACTGGCCGATTCAGTGTCTGGTAAGAGGTCATTCACTGCTTCCAAGGTGATGCCTTGGTGCTGTGTCCTCCAGAGGTGACAAATGCTTTGTCTTCACCTGGCAGACAGGATGGAAGGGCAAAGGGGACTAACTTTCTAAAGATTTTATAAAGGCACTAATCTGTTCTATGAGGTAAGAGCTTTCATGACCCAATAACCTCCCAAAGGCCTCACCTCTTAATATCATCCCCTTGAGGGTTAAGTTCCAATGTAAAAACTTTGGAAGGATGCCTCCATTCAAACCACAGCACCTACTTAGCGTGTTGTTGTGTGGATCAGATGAGCTAATACAGGCAAAACCATTAGATCAGTAGAAATAGTACTAGTAATCATAGTAATAGTAGTAGTAGTGGTAGCTGTGGTAATAGTAGTAGGTGCTCAAATATGTTAACTATTATTTCTATTGCTATTATTTTTAAAACTGAAAAATAATTAAGATGTTTAATACTTTTCTTGAGAAATTTTGTGATAAGTACCCAGAAGAAACTATCTAAAATGGTAAACCAAAACCAAAACATTTTTGACCTATAGTGCCACCCCAAAGGTGAAATTTTAAACATGTGAGTGTATTTTCCCTGTGCATTGTTTTATTTATATAATTGTTATATTCTCTCTATATAATTTTGTGTTCTGCTTTTGTTTTTTAACATAAAAGAACCATATTACCTGTTAATACAAACTCTAATTAAAGAGTTTTTGTTTACTTCATTATTTTCCACTAAATGTGTGGAAAATATTTTATTTAACCAATTATCTATTTTATATATTTAGTTTGCTTTGTGAATAACATTGGGTGATGGCTTTCTAAAATACATTTCAAAATTTAATTTTCTTATTAGAAACAATACATGTTTATTATAGACATTTTAAGGTGTCAAAATAAGATCAGTAAAATTAATGTAACAGTAATTAACTACCTAGAGAGAAGCACTGCTAGCATCTTTGTAATGTATGCTTCTTGTCTTCTTTCTTGACAATATATATTTTTATTTGTTTTGCAAAATGTAGAACTTTTCTTGTAGATGTTATGACCACCTTTTGATATCTTCTATGGCATGTTAGTGTCAGCAGAGTATTTAATTGTAAATTTTGGGATCTTATTTTTTAAATTGCTGTAAAATTTTTCAGTGTTTCACAATGATAGTGTATTGAAAATATTTACAGCTAAAAATCTCTTTTAAAATTATTCAAAATTATTCCTTAAATTCTTAGAAACAGAATTCCAGGTTCAAAAGGTTTACATTTAATATGTATTGTCAAATTTCCCTCCATGAAAATTCTACAAAACTCTGTGCTCACAGCCTTGTCAACACTAGGTTTTCTGATATTATTTTTTTAATTCCATAAAATATCTCCTATATTTAGAGTTATTTTCTTCATTAGATTCTTAGGTACAAAGAATATTAGAAGTTTAAGACTTTTACTGTTTCGAAAAATTGCTTTATCAAGAGGACAGTATTTGACTATCATTAACAGTGGATAATAATGTCTATTACTCTATGTTCTTACTAATGATGGGATTGTTATATTCTTCACATGGATGATAAGCGAAGTGTTGATAGGTTAATAGAATAGATCTTAAGCCTTGCCGTATTCCAGGCAAGATAGCATCGTGGCTCAAACCAGGGTGGTAGCAATGGAAATGTTCTTATGCTGGAAATTTTTTGGAAAACACTATTGACAAAATTTTCAATATTTTGTCATATGATCACATATGATCAGTTGCATATGTGATTTGTAAGAGAGATTAAAGAGTCAATGATCACTCTATGATTTTTGGCCAGGGTAATTGGAAAATTTAAGTTGCCATTTAAGAAGCTGGGAAGATTATAGGAGAATCATGTTGGTCAAGCAATATCAGGAGCCCAAGTTTGGACATGTTAAGTGTGATGCTTATTTAATAAGTAAGAGATATATATATATATATAGAGAGAGAGAGAGAGAGAGAGAGAGAGTTGGATATATGATTCCAGTGTTCAGAGGAGAAGTCTAAGCTGGAGATATAAAACCAAGAGACATCGGCATGTAATTGTTAATTAAGAGAAAACATTAGATGAAATCACCGAGGAAGAGAGTGTCAGAAGAAAAGAGGAGGATCAAGTACTGATCCCTGGGGGTATTCCAATATTTAGGAACTGTAGTGATGAGAAGAAACCGGCAAAGGAGACAGAAGCAGCAGCAGCAAGAGAAAGGAGAAAAACCAGGACTGTGTGGTTCCTGGTAGGAAGCTGAAGGAAATATTTCCAAGAAGAGGGGTGATCAGCTATGTCAAATGCTGCTTATACATCAAGTAAGATTAAGACTGATAATTAACTGTTAGATTTAACGATATAGAGGTAGCTAATTAGTGACCGTGAAAGTACAGGTTTGGTGAAGTGGTGTGGTGAAAACCAGGTTAGATGGGATCTGATTTTCAAGTGATTAATATTATAAAAATATTATAAGAATTAGAATCTTTAAGGAATATAATTTATTTGAACTATGCCCAATAATTCATCTTTTTTTTAAGTGCTCAAAATCTCCATTTCTAGGGTACTCATAAGAAGTCTAAGTAAATTTGAAGTAAGTCTGGCAATTTTATCCTTAAAAAACTACAAAACATTAGTCCTTTACTTGGATGTAATGAAGAGGAACATGTCTCCCTCTGTTGATTATTTGCAATAAGATTCACCAGGGTCTCATTTTAATTGCCTTGGTGTAGTATGTTCCCTGGTACCTTGGCTTTTAAAGTGGTATTGAGCTACAATGATCAGATATGCCAACAGGCCGTTATATGTTAATAGAATTTTACTAGCATATTTGTAGACTGTTAATTTGATTAAACTTCCATGTCTTAATAACTTTTCTTTATAGCAGAATAAACCTAGGAGATTCTGATTTGGTAGGTCTGAGGGAGTCTAGGTTTTTTTTTTTTTTTTTAATCTGATTCTGCTGCAAAGCTAGGCTTGGAAAACTTTGCTTTACTAGGAACAGGATTCTATAAATAAGAGCTAACATTCATGATAGTGCCAGGCTCAACTTCTACTTAATCACATTGTTAGTGCCCTAGTCCTAGCATACACATTTAAAGCTCCCTGAGAATTTGCATCAGATTGTGACTTCCTCAATAGAATGTAACAAAATAGCCTCACCTTTAGACACAAGGGTACACAGAATATTTCTTTTATGTGCATAAGCAAAATCGGAATTATATTTACAAATTCAAAAGCAATAAAGTGAAACTTTCATCCAAAATCAGATATTGAATAAACTTTAATTCCCTTTTGTAGNGATTCTATAAATAAGAGCTAACATTCATGATAGTGCCAGGCTCAACTTCTACTTAATCACATTGTTAGTGCCCTAGTCCTAGCATACACATTTAAAGCTCCCTGAGAATTTGCATCAGATTGTGACTTCCTCAATAGAATGTAACAAAAATAGCCTCACCTTTAGACACAAGGGTACACAGAATATTTCTTTTATGTGCATAAGCAAAATCGGAATTATATTTACAAATTCAAAAAGCAATAAAGTGAAACTTTCATCCAAAAATCAGATATTGAATAAACTTTTAATTCCCTTTTGTAGTTTCCTTTTAATTTAGTTTAAACAACATAAACGTTTTAAATACCACTCATTACATGCTGAGGGTATAGATAACTGTTTTGGCACTTTAAAAAAAGCCGAGGAATGGATGGTTAATTCTCAGTGATATTTATTCATTTTCTATAGTGAGGATTCTCTAGTATATCAAAAGGATCTGGAGGGTTGGTATATGGCTAGAGAAAGTAAGAAAATAAAGAAGGTGAAATGGAGGTGTTGGGGAGGGATTCATAGAATGGAGAGAATGGGAAGAATATTTTCTTTAAAAAAAACCTTTCTAAGCTCATAATTTCTTATTCCTCTTAAATGAAATAATGAAATTTGGATCCTTAAAGCTTCCATGTTTCCAGTTCTGTTCTTCTGGAGAGCGTTTCATAGTTTAAAGACCTTATGAAGTCTTTGATTTTTGATGGTGACCCATGATCTGTGGGCTTTTCTTATTTTCACTGGTTGGATTATAACTTATGATTCTTTTATATTGTCCAAAGTAAGTTACATTTAATATTTCGTGACTGCTGTAAGGAAACCATAATAATTTGGGGCAGCATAACAATCATTGAATGTTAGAATAAGAAGGCGTAGTCAGCTTGTTACAGTATATTATAATCTTTATGGTGTATATTGTTTTGCACAATTCTGTAGGTCAGCTGGGCAGATATGCTTTATGTAGTGTCAGCTGGGATACTATTATATCTGGAAGATGCAGACTTGCCTCAATCACATGGTTGGAAATTGTTGTCAGTGTTGGCTTGGAATTCACTGGGTCTGTCAGCTAGGGACATGATTCTCTTCCACATGGTCTTTTTATGTGGTTGCTTGGGCTTCCTGACAGCATGGTGGCTGGATTCAAAGGAGAATTCTACATGCATGAAAATGGAATCTGCAGATCTCAGATGTTACACAGAGCTGTAGTTTGAATGTTTGTCACCTCTAAATCTCATGTTGAAATTTAATTGCCATTGTAACAGTGTGAAGAGGTGGGACCTTTTAAAGGTGATTGATTAGGCCATGAAGGCTGGCTGCACTCACAGTCCTGGGATTGGTGCCTTATAGAAGGGCAAGTTTGATTTCCTCTTGCTTCTGTGTGTGCTCTCCCTCTCTGTCTCTGGCTCGCTCTCACCCTCTTTTGCCTTGCCTTACCTTCCCTCCCTCCTCCTCCCTCTCCCTACCTCTTTCCCTGTCTTCTCCCTGTCTCCTTCCTCCCTTCCTTTCTCTTCTTTCCCCTTCCTTCTCTCTCCTTCTTCTTTCCCTCTTCCCTTCTCTACTTCTACCATATGGTGACACAGCAAAAGGGCCCTCACAAGTTGCTGGCACCTTGATATTGGACTTCCCAGCCTCTGGAACTGTGAGCCAATATATTTCTGTCCATTATATATTACCTAGTCTGTGATGTTCTGTTACAGCAGCACAAAATGGACTAAGACACACAATATCACTTCTGTCTCATATTTTTCACAGGGCCAGCTCACATTCAAGGGGAGAAGAAATGATTTCCATTTTGCCATTAGAAGAAGTGACAATTTGTAGCCTTCTTTAATCAACCAGTTTGTCCTTTGGCCACACATTATTTGTGTTTATCACATATGCAGAATGCATTACATTCCTCCAGAGACCCCTGAAAAATCTTCTTCCATTATAGTATCAAGCTCGAATGCAAGGTTCAGGTTATCATCTGAATCAGGTCCAGGTGTAGATAGGTCTGCTTAGGTGAGGTAGCCCAGGTGTAGACCCTTGAACCAAAAAGATAACCTAAAATACAGAGTAGATAGGGGCAGGGTGACTGCAGTAGACACTCCTGTTCAAAAAGTGGGATATAGCAGCTTAGCAGTCACTGGTCCACTGAGTTTCTGATATTGAATCAGGTATGTCACTGGTTTTTCCTGCTTTGGCAGAAGGGAATCTATGTTGATTAAGGCTCTGCTTTGCTTCCTGGGAGCAGTCCTTTGCGGTTCTTGGGTTCACCCTCTGAGTCAACTATTTTTTTTTTTTTTTTTAAGAAATGTGCTGGGCTTATGCTAACTATCTTTCTAGGTCTGTTTCCTGGCTATAAAAAGTTTGAACTGACTGTCCATTTTGGTCCAAGCTGGTGTGGTTCTAGTGATATAATTCTCTTGAGAACTTCATAGGTTTCATGTGAATCTCATTGTCATTTACCCCATTAGACAAATCCACATCCACAGATCTTTTTGAGATAGGCCCCTCTCTACTGTGAGTTAAGATGCTGTGGGACAATGCCCTGAAGATTCATACTAACCTTTTTGTTTAGGTGAGAATGTATATGAGAACCTACGAGATTCTTAGAAGCTCTTTTGTCTAGCTGAGGCCTTTAATAGTCTTCGAAACTCTTTTACATAGATGATTTGGTCAAGGCGAAACAGCCTTTAGTCTTTCTGAGTTTTAACAAAGGGTTTTAAAACTACACCCTTGACTTACTCTTGACCTTGAGGTTACATCTTATTGGCAGCACCTTGGATTACATCTTTGCTCTGAGGCTGTTTCTTTGAAAATCTATTGCACATTCAAGTTTCTTTGTTCATTTGTTTGCTTCTTATGCAAGCATCACTTCAGAAGCACATGATTTTGTTTTTTTTTTTTTCTGTTACTGGTTATGTTAACTGTGATCACTTGGTTAAGGGAATGTCTCCAGTTGTTTTTTTTTTTCACATCAAGTTGTTGCTAGGATACATTTTGAACATAGAATTGAATGTCTGGATTTGACTGAGAGAGTTATGCATTAGACATGTTGAATTTGAGATGCCTATTTGACATCCTAGTAGAGACTGGTTCAGGAGCAGGGGTGCTGGTAGTTGGAAAGATGAGGTAGTCCTGTTTTCATTTTTTCAGTGAATACAGAAGTGAGGTTATCTGAAGAGAGTAATAATGAGGGAGCACATTGGAGATGTTGAGGAGAGAGATTTAGAAGGGTCTTCTCAGAGTAAATTGACCGGAAAAGTGTAGTGGACTTAAGGGCAGTGTTGTGATGCGGGACCATTTGACAACTGTGATCCTAAACCAGCCTATGAACATTCAAGATGTTCTGCTTCTTGGAGTCAGACTTTGACTAGTAGAAGGAATTTTACTGTGATTGAGGTTTGGTCAAGCAGTACAGTGGAAAAAGGTGCAAATTAGTTTAGAGTGTGTGCAGGGAGGTAATTTATCAGCACAGATCATGGAATATAAACTGGATTAAGTAGACAAGAAGGAGGTGAGGAGAGTGAAAAAGTGGTTCAATGGTTTTAAGTCCCAAAACAGTGAGAGAGAGTTCTAGAGAAAGATGAATAGATATGACATGGTGAATAGGGTATGTGAATGATTGAAATCAGGATTTGAGATGCATTTCATCTGTGTTCTGGTTTAATACCATACCAGCTTTATGAAGTGGTGTTTTTTTTTTTTTTTTTTTTTTTTTTTTT
>NW_016803701.1:1614816-1624704 GCF_001698545.2 Rhinopithecus bieti | reverse complement strand
TTTTTTTTTTTTTTTTTTGCGGTCTCCATTTTAAACAGAAGCAAGTTATGTTGATCAAGATTAAGCAACTTGGCCAAGGGTACACAGTTAGTAAATGGCAGAGCTTGGATGGAAAATTGAAATATTTGTTTTTGTTTTTAACTCCCAAACCTTTGTATAATACTATACCAGCTGTCTTTGATTCATGACAGTTGCCCACTAGACAAAGGATAATCATTATTATGACTGAAAATGTTTACATTATATTTGTTTTGCTTTTTTAGGCTTATTATGGCATGCAAATGAAAAAAGGCCTCAGAAAACATTTCTGATTTTATAAGCAACTACTTACTTCCTTTAGAGAATGAATGGCCTTTAGAAATTGGTTGAAAATGATTTTACTTTTCAAAGTTCACAAACAAGCATTCATGCTTAATAAACAAGCATTATTAAGCTATTAGCATGGAGTGAATTCTACCTGACCCATTTACATTAATGTAAAATTTCCTTTATGTTAAGGAGGTCTTCCATTTTCCTACACTTAAAATGATTTAAGTAGATCCCTATATAATGATAAATGATGATGTTCTAAGAAAAATAAGGTAATTTGATTATCTCTACTTCAGGAAGCTTCAAGAAAATTTACTTAGGTTCTAACTTTAGTAGAGGGAAAAGTGAAACTTTAAGTTTAAGGTTTCTCACCCTAATCATTAAAATAACAATACTTAGCCGACTTTCACAATATGCAAACAGACAAAACCAAATTGCATGAGCTGTTTTTGGTTTAAAATTACATGGAGCACTTTCCAGCAATACTTGTATATAGAGGCTTGATTGAAATAGCTGCATAATTCCTCAGCAGAGGGCTTTTCTTTGTTGTAATTACATTCATGCAGTGACTCATATTCTCTTAATGCCTAGATTTTATAATTCAAAGGGAAGTGTTCCCTTGAAATTTGAAAACCTGGAGGACTCAAAAGTTGTTTTAAAATTTTTTTGTTATTATTACTTCTACTATTCCTATACCACAGCTAGTATTCCTCTGAGGAGTATTTGACCTAGGTGATTTTGATTTCACTCATGCTGGCTCCAGTACTGGGGTTTGACTCGTGTGACAGTGATAGAGCAAGGATCCCAAAGATGTCTAGCACAGGGATAGGGTGTTCTGCATTCAGGGACTTCAGCAGTGGGGATTTGGGGCTTTCACTCTGGTATTCACCGCCATACAGCTCAGTTTCTTTTAAATGTCAGCTTACCTTTGACTTCTGTTTCTCTTTCCTTCATCAGCTGAATGATTTTTTTCTGAATTGACAAGTTCAGATTCCCAGGAGAGGGCACCTTGCTGGCTCTGCTGATATACATGCCTCTGTATGATAATGTTTCCCTCCTACTTCTGGGGAAGTTTTTAAGACTGATAGCAAGGTTGGAGGACAGTCCTTTGCAAACACCTGGCTAGTATCTCTCCTGTTTTGGGTAACAGGGTGTGATGCGGATGCTGGAGCAATGACCAGTTTTGCCTGAGGCAGGTCTTTCCCGTGTAATTTCACATTTTTGTTATAAGCCCTTGGAAATTTGTGAAATATATAATATACTCATGAAGACAAAAAAAAAAAAAAGACAATTTTCAGTTGGATGTACATCAGGTACTTTCTTCACCACTCTCCTTTCCACCAATATTGTTCAGTTCTCTGTAAAGAATCATGATGGTCAAGGGAGGCCTGGCAGGAGAATCTTGATTGTTCACAGACAAATGTTCTTGTCAAAGGATTGGTTTAGGAGTGGCCATATAATGTAATTCTGGCAAAAGATACTTGAGAAGATGAATGCTAAGAGCTATTTTGAAAGGGCTTGTTCACTTTTAAAATAAATACAAGGCTTTTTTCTTTTTTTAATCTTGGAATAATGTAGTTTTTATAAGATACTGAGAATTGCAGCCATCACGTCAGGGTCATGAGAGGAGCCAGTTAAGAGAGTCCCAGCTACCATGCCGATGGCAGAGCAGAAAGTTGTAAACACCCCTCATCTCATTAATGGCACTGAGCCACCACATGAACCAACCCTGGAATTGCCCTGATATCAGGTGGGAAGATTACTTTGATGCAATTGTAGCCTCCAAGTATGCTACAAGGTGAGCTATGCTAGAAGTGAGGGAACCAAAAGCTCCCACAGACTAAATTCCAGTCCTCAAATCACATAATTCACTAAATTAATTTAAAGTGCACAGTGAGTGGCAAGAGGAAAGATTATTTGGTTGGCATACCTGGGTTAGGGGCAAGTAGGGTAGAGGGACCATGCCAGCTAATCCTGGGGTACATAGTGTTCATGTTCATACATCTGCATATGCCTTCCCCACTGATGTTGTGGTTACAAGGACCAGAGTTGAGGTTTGGGCAAGCCTCAAAGATAGCAGTTGTCCCAAGCTAATAACACCTGCTCAAGTGTCTGAGAGATACTGGGACAAGTATGCCTAGTCAGTGGCTGTGGGTTGCCAGTTAGCTTCACAAACAGTCATGAGTTCTGTTGTGTTTATTGGACAGATAACAAATAGGGCAGGAAAGAGTATCAGCAGTTGTTGTTAACCAGGGTGATTTTTGTCCCCCAGTGTCCATTTAGCAATGTCTGGAGACATTTTTGATTGTCATGACTGGTATATGTAAGAGATGCTACCGGCATCTATTAGGTAGAATCCAGGGATGCTAAGTGTGCTATAGTGAACAAGACAGCCTTTCAAGACAAAGAATTATCTGGCCCAAAGTATCAGTTGTGTCGAAGCTGAGAAACCCCCTCATGAATATTAAGTGAATATGTATATTTAGTGTATCCTGGATATTTAGTGCCTCTTATGTATTTAATATATCATGAACATTTATTATTCATATGCTTCAAGAGTAATTGACATTTCTTGATCTTGCAGCCCTTTCTGTCAATGTGTAACACATACACAGTCGTCTTCTTAATACTTTATACATCTGTGAATTCTGCTCATGTCTTACTAGCAAAATTTGTACTTAAAATATCTTAAAATGGTTTGCCTATATTTTATAAACCTCAAATTTATTTATCAAATAGAACTAAATATCCTCAAAAGCAAATTTACATTATACTAGTCCTGGAATTTCAAAGAGGAAATAAGGTGATAAATGTCCTCATTGTTTAATATACTTTTTGTTGTGTTTTCAATAGCTTGTAGCTGAGAGCATGCTAGCTGATTTTCACATAAAGTCATTAAGAACATCTATTCTAAAGATAAATGAAGCATTGACTTAGACTATAATTACAAGTTTCCTAAATAGTAATATAAGCATCAGATAGTACAAGATTATGGTGCCTGCATTAATGTAATGCTTGTTTGATCGTTCTGTTTACATTTAAAGCGATTATAGGCATGGTGCTTATGATGAACCTCTGTGCTCAAAAATGCACATTTTGAAATGATTGGAACAGTTTTTGTTTGATGATCTTCAGTTCACTTAAGGACTTTTGGCTCAATGTCTATTAATAGAGCAACACTGGAAATTTATAGCTTCATGCATTTTAAAATTTATTAATGATAGTTTTATTTATATTTTAGTACTTTAAAAGATTAAAGATATTTTATGGAAGTTGTGTCTTGAGACCCCTCCATTAAAAGGGAAAGTTTTTCACATATACGAAATTAAAGAGAAGCATATTTAAGATTATAGAAACATGTAAATATTGTTGTTTAGGATAGATTTCAAAAAAGAATTATTTTCAAATGTTGATAGTATATATTCCATTTCATTTCTTTTAACTTTCTTTGCCTTTTTTTACTTTTGTGATGGAAACTAACATTTTGTCGGATGAAAATACCACATATAACACATAAAGAAATGGTAAGGCATAATATACAATTAAAACTGTTTGATAAAAAGTTAAAGTAAAAAATTAAGAACAATATGTCTTAAAAACAATGATGTGCTTACAGTAGTTTCCTGAAATTACTGGCTGGTTCAGCAGAATCAGCTGTGCTCAGCAATGGAGTGACAGGTGGTGTAGGCAGTTCATCCTCACATCCTTTTAGAAATACTGGGTGTGTGTGTGAGAGAGAGAGAGAGAGAGAGAAAGAGAGAGACCTATAAAGTGTTGATTTGGGGGGGTTTAAAGAATTATTAAAGCCGGTATGTGTAAACTTGATCCTGATTTTCATGTTTTACATTTTTGGGATCCTGTTTAATCATCATTTATTTTTGTTGTTGCAGTGATTTGCTGTCCTCTGAATACGTAGAGAGACACATTGAACATGGAGGCAAGACTGTGGAAGTTAAAGTAAGTGAAATTTTCCTACTTGTGGGGAAATTTATTGAGAATCTTTTAATACTACTGATTATGATTTTAATTTTCAATGATATTTCTAATGTACAGTTTTGAGGGTTTAAAAAATACTTTATAATCTAAAGTTTTATCACCCACTTTGGAAAAATGAAACTTTACTTTCAGTTATCAGAAAAAGAATTTTTAGGGTACTGTAGGAATTATTAGACTTAGGTTTTATATGGATTGCTATACTTGCAACTATAGGTTGGGCAAAGTTCTGTGGTTTTTGTCGTTATTTTTATGGCAAACCCAATGGACTTTTTTTTTTTTTTTTTTTTTTTGAGACAAGTCTCACTTTGTCTCCCAGCTGGGAGTGCAAGGCCGTGATCTCGGCTCACTGCCAACCTCTGCCTCCACGGGTTCAAGTGATTCTCCTGCTTCGGTTCCCAAGGTGCTGGGATACAGGTGCCTGCCACCATACCCGGCTAATTTTTGTTTTTTTAGTAGAAGGGGGTGGGTTCACATGTTGGCCATGCTCAGGCTGGTCCGAACTCAGGCCGATCCACACCTCGGCCTCCCAAAGTACTGGAATTACAGGCGTGAGCCACCGTGCCTAGGAAACCCCAGTGACTTTTATGCCAACCTATAGTTCTTTCTTGGATTATGTCACTGAAGATAGTTTTTGAAATTTGCCTTTAGGGTTACCACTGAGAACCAAGAGGTGAAAACTTGGGTCCAGGGTAGGTGTTTGCCTTTGCATTCAGTTGTGAAACATTCCCACCCCCGCCGCCCCCTAACCTGGCCCCACCCCACACCACCCCACACCTCCACCAGTAAAATGTAAAATTGTTAGATCTACAGGAGATCAAGGAGTTGAAAATACCTGGAGACAGAAATCTCAGGATACTGGTTATGACAGGTAAACTGTGAAAATATTAACACAAAAATAAAAGCCTCCACCAGCTAGAGGCATAAGAATGTGGGGTTTTCCCCCCAGATCTGCAGATGGTGTAATCTGAGAGCATATGAAAACAAAAGCCACCCAAGTGTAGGGCTTCCTTCTGCTCAATGTTGAGTATAGTGACTTTTGGCCAAGTGTTTATTTTCTTCTGCATAGTGTTCAGACTATCTACTCTACTTTATCTGAATTATAACCCACTTGTTCATATTCATTTCCTTTTTCTAATTACAAATTAGATACATGCTCATTTTAGGAAACTTGTAAACAGAGAAAAGTAGAACAAAAAAGGAAAACTCATCCTTAAACTCATCACTGAGAGATAAATGTTTTCATTTTGTTATTTCTTTGAGTTTTTTTTGTCATATGCACACAGTTGTATATATACATAGATATTTACATAGTATCATATATAGCTACAATATTGTATCTGCTTGCTTCTGTATCATTTGGTAAACATTTGCCAAGTTATTTTCCCATAAAGCCTTTGTTCAGTTTTTTATATACATATATTACTGTTGTAACGCTTTTTTTTTTTTTTTTTTTTTTGAGATGGAGTCTCGCTCCATCGCCCAGGCTGGAGTGCAGTGGCTGGATCTCGGCTCACTGCAAGCTCGGCCTCCCGGGTTTACGCCATTCTCCTGTCTCTGCCTCCCGAGTAGCTGGGACTACAGGTGCCCGCCACCTCGCCCAGCTAGTTTTTTGTATTTTTTAGTAGAGACGGGGTTTCACTGTGTTAGCCAGGATGGTCTTGATCTCCTGACCTTGTGATCCGCCCATCTCGGCCTCCCAAAGTGCTGGGATTACAGGCTTGAGCCACCGCGCCCGGCTGTTGTAAAGCTTTTTATTCAAACTAAACTGTTATCAGTAACCAAAATAAATTATATCGTCCTATTCAAATGGCAATCTGAAGAGAATTGAGTTTTTCAATTATATATATGTAAACTAAAAGAAAACTTTTTATTGTGGAAAAGTTTAAACATATTTCGAAGTGAAAAGAATGCTATAATGAACCCCCTCATTCCCATCATCTAGCATCAACAGTTATCAACACTTTGACTATCTTTTTTTTCTCTTTTTATTTTGTGTATGTATGTGTGTGTGTGTGCGTGTGTGTGTATGTGTATGTGTGTAGTATTTTAAAGCAAATTCCAGACATTAGGACACTTCGTCAATAAATACATCCTGTATACCTATACATTTCTAATTCATAAAGACTTAAAATCTGGTAACTCTTGTAAGCGATCTAGATGTAATAATTATGCCTGTCTCTCCAGAAAGTTATCCTAAACTAAAGATTGATGAATTGAATGGTGGATTAATTTATATTATTGCCTCCCTACAGAAGGGATATCGGGATTTTTCTAGATATAACATGGGAGAATAGAGCCATTTTGTTTATAGTTGGGGAAAAAAATTACCTAGGAATAGAATCTGCAGGTCCTTTTATTCCCATCCCTGTTCATTTGGCTTCACTTTTCTGTTTTCTATGATGTTTTTCTGATGTAGAGTATCTCTTGTTAAATTAAAGAGGAAAGGAAACAGGCCTTTCACTATCTGTTTCCATCTGTGTCTGTCAGTGGAATGATGAAATGCAAATAGGAGCGTGGAGGGTGGACCCAGCAGATAGCTCTCTGCTGTCTCTATGGTAATATCCTTTTTCAGAAAACTTGTATCTAATCAGCAAAATGCACTCTACTCTGGGGTCTTAAGGCTCCATGGGTATACATAACACATGAAGCACTGACTTTGCCACACAGTCTTTGCTGATTTTCCAACCTGAGAATTGCAGTTTCTTTGTTGATGGTTTTTCTTACCCCTAAGCCTATCATACTAGGGAAATGATAAATACAAAATTTGTCCAGACTGAAGGGCTAGAGGTTGTTTCTTTTTCCCTTTAAGAAAACTACTTTGATCTCACCTGTCACCTCCATTTGTTTCCACTCCATTTAAAAATCTAACTCAAAATTCTCCTCTGGGTTTTTCCAGGAACCACATTGAAAGTGCTGAATCCTGCCCATCAATCCAAAGTCAGTAGCCAATTATTTCTCTTCGGGTTCCCTCCTGTCTCGACCTCTGTGCTTAGCTCTTTGGGATATTTCTTTTTACATGAAATCTGATAGCAGTTTATTTTCTTTATTAATGACTCATTAATACATTATAAATCAAAGTTGTAGCATTTTATATTTTTTTCCTTCCTTGCAGTACCTTTTTAAAAAGGAACTCCTAAAACTTTTACTTCTCCTTTACCTTCCATATTAGTTTGCTAAAGCTACCATAACAAAGTACCACAGACTGGGTGGCTTAAACAATAGAAATGTATGTTCTCTCAATTCTGGAAGCTGGAAGTCCAAGATCAAGATGTTGACAGGGTTGGTTTCTTCTGAGGCCTCTCTCCTTGGTTTGTACATGGTTTTCTTCCTGTGTCTTCACGTGGCTTTCCCTCTGTGTGTATCTGCATCCTAATCTCTTCTCGTGAAAACATCATTCCTATGGAACTAGGGCCCATCCTAATAACCCTGTTTTAACTGCATTACCTCTTTAGAGACCCTGTCTCTACATACAGTTGTATTCTGAGGTATTAGGGGTTAGGACTTTAACATATGCTTTTTAGGGGAACACAATCCACCTATATAACACCTTCCTTAAGAGCCCTGTAAGTTTTTGGTTTTTTCTTAAAGTTGACTTTTCTCTTGGGACTGAGGTAAATGAAAGGAAATATGAAATCAAAGCTAAACTCTAAGAGCTTCTTGTGTTAATTGGCACAAGCATGGCCATATGTATCCTAAGGATGCAAATTTAAAATTAAAGTATTATTCCAAACTTAACAGTGGCTAGAAACCAGTTGATAAATGGCTGTGCTCAGGTGTCTTTGAACTTTTGGTAAAGGAATAAATTTTTCAGGAAAAAACATTTTTAGAAAAGAGCTGGATGCAGTGTCATGCCTGTTTGCAGCTACCCAGGAGGCTAAGGTGGGAGGATCATTTGAGCCCAAGAGTTCAAGGCCAGCCTGGGCAACATAGCAAGAGACTGTCTTAAACAACAACAAAAAAGTCATGGCAAATCTTTTAGATTGCAATTTTATTTTTAAAAACCTTTTCAGTGGTAAAATATACAACTGACACAGAAATTCACATAAAACAATGTATGGGCTGATGAAATACTAAAGGCAAATGCTTTTATAATGACCATTCAGTTCAAGAAATAGAGCATGGCCAGCTGTTTGTTTGCTGCATCCCAAACCCAAGCCCTTTTCATCCTCCTCTTGTAAGATTTGTAAACATTATCCTGACTTTTATCATAATCCCTTCCTTGCTTTTGTTCTTAGTTTTATCACCAAAACATGTACCCCTATAGTTTAATTTTGGCTGTGTAGGTTTTAAAAATAATTTTTGGCTGGGTGCAGTGGCTCACACCTGTAATTCCAGCACTTTGGGAGGCCGAGGCGGGTGGATCATGACATCAGGAGATCAAAACCATCCTGGCTAACATGGTGAAACCCCGTCTCTACTAAAAATTCAAAAAATTAGCTGGATGTGATGGCACACACCTATAATCCCAGCTACTTGGGAGGCTGAGGCAGGAGAATCGCTTGAACCCAGGAGGCAGAGGTTGCAGTGAGCCGAGATCGTACCACCACACTCCAGCCTGGGTGACAGAGCAAAACTCTGTCTCAAAAATCAAATCAAATAAAATAATAATTTTAAAAACATTATCTTTCTCTTTTGTTCCCCCTTGCAATTTATTTGTTGAAGAAACCAGATTGTTTATCTTATGTAATTTCCTACAATCTGGATTTTGATGTTGATTGCAATTTTGTGTTTAGTGTAAAAACAAACACATTTTGGTGATTGTTCCTTAACATAATCATTTGTGTTATCTGCTGGGACATCATCAGCCTCATTGAAATTAGTTTATCTTGTTCACATAGCTGTGCATAATTCTGATATATAAGTTGTATTAAAACTTCAAAAGAATTTTTTTTTTCAAAGGTTACAAAGGTAAAGTCTTTGTGCAAGAAAAGAAAGATACTTTGTGTTCCTTTAATGAGACATATTAATCTTTCAGTAACATTTATTTTCAATCCATTTAAAAATTAAATTATTGCCAAGCACGGTGGCTCATGCCTGTAATCCCAGCACTTTGGGAGGCCGAGGTGGGTAGATCACGAGGTCAGGAGATTGAGACCATCCTGGCTAACATGGTGAAACCCTGTCTATAGTAAAAAATACAAAAAATTAGCTGGACATGGTGGCAGGCGCCTGTAGTCCCAGCTACTTGGGAGGCTGAGACGGGAGAATGGCGTGAACTCGGGAGGTGGAGCTTGCAGTGAGCCGAGATCCTGCCACTGCACTCCAGCCTGGGTGACAGAGTGAGACTCTGTCTCAAAAAAAAAAATAAATAAATAAATAAATAAATTCTGAATTTACCCATCTGCTTAGGGAGAACTTTTACGTGATTGACATGAGTTTCTAAAATAATTTTAAAGTAAAGCCTCAACTAATCAGAATACCTTGGGAATACAACTTTTTTTTTTATACAGTTATAATTTTTTTTAATTATTATTATACTTTAAGTTCTAGGGTACATGTGCATAACGTGCAGGTTTGTTACATATGTATACTTGTGCCATGTTGGTGTGCTGCACCCATCAACTCGTCAGCACCCATCAATTC
>NW_016803701.1:1590278-1612207 GCF_001698545.2 Rhinopithecus bieti | reverse complement strand
TAGGGATTCAACTTCTTCCTGGTTTAGTCTTGGAAGAGTGTAAGTGTCCAGGAAATTATCCATTTCTTCTAGATTTTCTAGTTGATTTGCGTAGAGGTGTTTATAGTATTCTCTGATGGTAGTTTGTATTTCTGTGGGGTCGGTGGTGATATCCCCTTTATCATTTTTTATTGCATCTATTTGAAGGGACAGACTGCCTGCTCAAGTGGGTCCCTGACCCCTGAGTAGCCTAACTGGGAGACATCCCCCACTAGGGGCAGTCTGACACCCCACACCTCACAGGGTGGAGTACACCCCTGAGAGGAAGCTTCCAAAGTAAGAATCAGACAGGTACACTCGCTGTTCAGCAATATTCTATCTTCTGCAACCTCTGCTGCTGATACCCAGGCAAACAGGGTCTGGAGTGGACCTCAAGCAATCTCCAACAGACCTGCAGCTGAGGGTCCTGACGGTTAGAGGGAATACAACTTTAATTCTGATTATGGAGAGCCATCATTCTGGATTCATAAGACAAAGGACATTAGAATTGATGAGTAGTGGCAACAGAGTTTCAGCCATGCAGTTTGCTGCTTTGTAGCTTTTTTTGTCTTGAAACAGAAAGCTGCTAATATATGGGGCTAATTGAAATGAACAGTTATATAGGGTTTAGTTAATCAGTATTATAATAATAACAGTAGTAACTATTTATTACAGTAATAACTTTTACTGTATGATGTGATAGTCACATGAATTTGTATGTACCATTCAATCCTCAGACAACCTGTGGTTATAACTATTATCCTAATTTACAGAAATAAGGCACAGAGAAGTTATACAACTTGGGAAAGTAACATAGTAAGGAGTAATAAAGCTGCAAGGGAGAATCTAGATTTTGTAACTCCAGAGCTGACTCTTACCTGTATAAGATTTTACATACTATAGAATGTACACTGAATGTATGGTGTACATTCTATAGTATGTAAAATAAGATAGGCATAAAAATTGAAATGTATTTTATTTATACACATGGTATACATATCTAATTCATTTTTGGTATCTAACAATTTCTCCTTTATGGTCTTTAATCCTTAAACTGAAATGGTGATCTACGTAAAGACCCTTTAGGCATTTCTCTTAAATTCGGTTATGCATTTGCGTAGTTTTTCTGTAATATCAGTTGCCTTGGGCAAGAATGGTAAAGACACACTCCAGGCCAAAGCTTGTTTTATTTTTGTTTGAATGAACTTATGAGGAAAATAACCATAGTATGAATTTTAGAAAACTAAGAGAGGAATGGCAAATCCTTTATATATGTCAGGAATGTGTGTAGATGGGGCAGGGAACAGATTTTCTTGTGGCCCAAAACTAAAAGTAGACATCTTTGTAGAGATATAATTTATATATCACCAATGAAAGATCATGACAGTCAGGCATATTCTGACTATCAGCATAGTTCTGATAGTAGTTTTTGGTTAAATTATTTGATCTCATATGATTATAGTAAAAAGTAATGGCCACTGAATATCTATTTTTATTAGCTCAAGTTATTTCTAAACTACTGCATATGAGCATTCCCAACTTGTCTTTGGATTAGATTCCTAATCCTTAACAATGGGTTTGTACAATGAGTTGTACAATAACTCAAAAGGTACACAATGTGTTAGAGAAATAGTGTTTCTTAAGATACCTTTGTAAAAACAACGATCTAAAAGTATATGGTGCAATATAACACTGTGGACTCCTTTCTTAAGTGAAATATGTTCTCAGTTTGTCATTAGTGACAAACTTTAGTTTATATACGATATAGGTTATAGTTTAGTGACTGCATTACATTTCTTTCTTTTTTTTTTTTTTTTTTTTTTTAATGACAGCACTTATACTTAACATATCCTGTTTGGGGCGTAGATTTTTTTTTTTTTCAACTCCAATGCAAATAGAATAGTAGAGAATTGCTTGAATTGTTTCTTTTTTGGCCATGGGAAGCACAAAAGTATCTATTAAACTGTCAAAATGGCTCATATCTATTGCAACAGAAGAGAGGAACACAGGGGTTAATTTGCTTTTGCTTACACTGGATATAAAATTTCCTTATTGATTCTTAAAACTGCATTACCATGCAGAATCTTGGCTCTTTCTGTAAGAGTAAGAAGAGTAAACAATTAAATAAAAAAAGGAAAAACAGATCTTGGTGTGCAGTAAATTTTGCTGCATGCATTATTAGTACAGGGCTATCCATACCATTGCATCAATGATGAATCTTCTGAAGTAGAGACTTGTGTGTTTTTTCAAGTAGCTTTTTAGGTTATCTTTTGTTTTGGATGCTATCTTTGAGATAAAATGTAAGCAACAGCCACTGTTGCCAAGTAATCTACACTAAGGCTTTTTCCTTTACTCTCATTTTCATTTTTCTTTTCCAGTAGAACAACTCAGCAACAGGATTTCTCTTCCAAAGTGCCTTCCTTATTTACAGTTTTCCCTTGCATTTGAGAAACATGCTTTCTGTCTTGAATTCTCACTTTAGTACCTTCTCCAGAAACTCTTGGATAATACTTAGTCACCTAGACAGTAATTAAGTCACATGGCTTAGAAAGATGGCTTTAGAAATGACGTTTTTCCTTTTGAAACAGATCTATTTATAGAAGTTGTCACTTAAGCTCCTAATTTTGTCACCAAATTTCAAATCCAAGTTTCAGGCATTTTCCTTGGCTCTGTGGAGATAGGGAGGCTTCTCTCCAAGTAAACAAGCTCAGTGATGTGCATTTTAAGGGCTGGCTGATGGGCAGAGTGTCAATTGAGGGCCTTCATTCATTGAAGGGTCTCCTGCTGCCATGGTAATTGGAATTTTTTTTTTCTCTAAAAAGAACAGCTATATTGAGATATAGTTCACATACCATAAACTTAGGTGAGTTTTGGTCTCCATTTTGTCTGCTAGGGAACGTAGATTCTTTTAACAGTGTGTGTGTAAATACAGTTGATTAAAATGATCACAAACAATTAATGAAGCATGATAGGATTCTCTGGCAGATGCGATTACCTGTATGTTAAAATCTGTTTTTATGTTTTCCTTGCTGCACCTGCTCAGAGATTTAGGTTAAGGACTCTCACTGTTAAGCTTAAACTCTGAGAGCAGAACTTTCGGTGTGGAACAGAGAGAAACTTCAGGTGCAGGTGTTACAGGTTGTGGCATGAGCATGCAGGTACCTCACATAGGTTCTCTCAGACGGGAGAGGAAATTTTGGATGGTATAGCTGTGAACATGATGTCTTTCCATGCTAATCAAAACCAAGTTAACCACAAATACACAGATTTTAAAATTAGATGACTTGCAAAAATTTATTTTCAAGACCATTCTGTTGAAACAGTTTAGCCATGACTTAAGTGTCAGTTTGACTCGTAATGAAACTAAAATGACTTTAAAAAATATTTGTCAATACATCCTCAAATATGAATATTTAGTTGTTAGCTGTAAGTAGGCTAGCTTTAAACACAATTATATTTTAACGACTTCATTCTCCCCTAATTACTGAAATAAAATGATTTTTTTAAAACCTCAGGATATAAAGATCCTACAAGAATAAGAGCTCAACTTTCTAAAAATGATTCTATAAGTAGGGTTCACCATACACTAATTTAATGAGAAATTATTGAATTGAATTTCAGGGTGTTTATGGGAAACAATATTAGGATCTTCTGATGTAGAGATGACTCTATAATTGCAAATAGGGCCAACACAGGAAACCATGTCCCTTGGTTCCTGTGGGTTTGAGCTGCTGCCCATTTTTAAGTGCTTTCATTTTTAAATAGTGAATTGTATCAGAGGAAGACTGATTAATTTTCTGTTACTGGTTCAAGAGCTATGACATTCTCACAGAAGTATTTTAAATACTGAACAACAGTTTAGCTGGAAATATTACAGTTTTGATGGTTAGTATATGTAAGTCATAGTGAGCTAGTTTCATTGATTAATAATTACTGTATACTGCTGTCCTGTAGAAAGATTATGCTTTCATATACTGTCTATTAACTCAGGCTCCCTAACTCAGTCTTAGGGGCAAATAACTGCCGCCAGTGGTTTACTATTTGTCATTTGGAAGAGTTAACCTTTTCTCCTTACAAATCCAAACTCATTTTGCTTACTTAAGGCTACTGATGGATTATTCTTTTTAGTTAATGACACTCATTGTAATGGAATTAAAAAAATAATGACTTATTTTACTTCTGTTTTACATCATTGTCAAAGTTTTATATTTTTACAAATAAATATTATGTATTCCTATAAGTGCTCACTTTAACACCAGGGATTTCCTGTCTTATGCAATCTATACATCTTTCAATCATATGATATTCAGATGGGATCAATGCTAGTAACTGGATTTGGGATTAATAAAAGTACTGGTAATAGTTGGAGTAATAGCAAATACTTATATGACATTTACTATGTGCTAGGTGCTGGTCTAAGTGTTTTACATATGTTAAGTCATTTTATCCCCAAGTAATATCATTGATATCCTCATTTTGCAGATGAGGAAATGAAGGCACAGAAAGTTTAACCAACTTGCCTAAGAATTTTAAGTAAGGAAGTCTGGCACCCGAATGTGTGCTATAATCTGCTATAGTTTATCCTCCCTATGGAAATAAATGATCATAATAGCAGAGGAATTAGAATGCAAATATTTTAATTACAGCACTTCTACAATTTACCATTTATAATTTACCATCTCTTTTAGTAGTTGTTTTAATAGGCCAAAATTGAAGATGTTTTAGTTCAGGTGAGTCCCAATTATTCCAGTATAAAATTTTCTTTATTCCAAAGATCAAATGTCTTCTAAAGATCCTCCCCCCGCCTTTTTTTTAAAAAACTATTGCATTTTGGACTTCAGTTTTAGTCCTTCTTTGTTCTTCATAGAAGTTGGATTGTGTATTGTTCAGCACAGGGGAGCACCATCGCTTCTAAATCGTTATAGTTTGAACTATGTTGCTGACTTGCACATGGCAAACACATGGCTCAGTTTTTATGCCCATCTTATGCCTATGTGTAAATTTATCTGCATCTGGAATAAATGTGAAGTTTTATGGGCAAGAATAACTAAGCTGAAACATACCATTAGCCTGCCAAGAGACTAGAAGATATTTAGTTGTATCTTTGCCAAAGCGCTTCAAAATACCCATCCCCCTACCTCTTTTACCCTTCGTTCCACAACATACACAGCCCACAAGCT
This sequence comes from Rhinopithecus bieti, assembly GCF_001698545.2. NCBI lineage: Eukaryota > Metazoa > Chordata > Mammalia > Primates > Cercopithecidae > Rhinopithecus > Rhinopithecus bieti. Next base: position 1,607,009 of record NW_016803701.1, on the reverse strand, counting down.
GGAAGAGAGTAAAAGAGCTACACAAATTTAACAAACAAACTGATAAAGTGTTTATTTCTTCCTCACATGTAACATCAGTTATTCCAGGTATGTTTCCTAACTTTACTTTTTATCTGCCAGTAGACATCATTTAGTATCTTCTGGATGAGCTTGATAATGTGTGCATTTTCCCCCTGGCAGGCTTATGCAGACATATGCTCCTCTGACATCTTGTAATCAGTGTGGTTTCAGGAAGGTCTCGGATTTCGTGATTTAATTCTCTTTGCATTATAGGAAAAAAAACTGGGGGGATTAAGTAAATTTTGCTTTCTCTTGGGACTGAAGCAAGGTTGCTGTAGGTCCGTCATCATGTACAATGCATCAACTGCCTTAATGGCATTGGTAAGATTGCAAGTGGTCTTAACTCTGTATCCTAAAGAAAATATATTGGCCCATTGCCAGTTTATACAGGTCAGGTGTCTTAGTGCTGGGAGAAAGGAAAAATGAAAAGTGACAGCTGCTGTCAGCATGAGTTCTGTTGCTAAGCTCTGTTTGTAACCTATTTGAGTAGAAAGTCCTTTATTTTCTTTCTGGTGTTAAGATTTTTTTCCCGCAATTAAGTATCTAAAGAGTTATTTCATCTGTTAATGTTCAAGATGTTATCTATAAACTTAAAAGAAATATTCAGCCATAAGTTTTTTAAAAAATCAAAGTAGCACTAGCTGATGATACTTCCAAGTATGGAACTAATTAGCTGTTTTATAATAGAATTTACTCCTTTTCCATTATACTTACATGTGCTTTTCGCAAATTCTACTGCTTGCTAATTTTTTTTGAAATAGAATGAACTATTAGAGTAATTTATATGATTGAACAGAAATTAGTAGAAATGTTGTTTTTTTTTGACATTAAACTGGTTTGATAGCAAAAAAAAAAAAAAAAAAAAAAAAAAAAATCCAAAAATTATTCCCTTGGTGTTGTCATAAACTACAATTATTTTCCTATTCATTAATAAAAATACCTTAGTTTCCAGTGGATAAGGTGTGGCCACTGTAAAATCAGAAAAGATAATAAAGACCAGAGAATATGTACTATTGGTATTGAGTGGTTTGAGTGTTTACAGCCTTTTTGAAGGAGGATAATTGATCAGGGCTACATTTGATGTTTTTTCTTTTGTTTTCTTTCTTTTTTGTTGTTTGTTTGTTTTGAGACAGGGTCTCACTCGATCTCCCAGGCTAGAGTGCAGTGGCGCAGTCTTGGCTCACTGCAGCTCAGAGTCCCAGGCTCAAGTGATTTTGCCACCTGAGTCCTACAAGTAGCTGAGACTACAGGTGCATGCCACCGTGCCTGACTAATTTTTGTATTTTTAGTAGAGAGAAGGTTTCACCACGTTACCCAGGCTGGTCTTGAATTCAAGTGATCTGCCTGCCTCAGTCTCCCAAAGTGTTGGGATTACAGGCATAGCCACTGCATCTGGCCACGTTTGATGTTTTATCACAACAGTCTTTTCTTTGCACCTATGAGGTAGAAAAAGAGCAGGTGGACTTGATTTTCCCCATAGCCACTCATAAAAACTCAGGCATGTGGAGTTTTAAGTGGCTAGAAAGCTGACATGAGAGATTAACAGTGGAATAGAAAAAAGCCAAAATTCTTAGATACTCAATGTGTGTTCTCAACCCTCATTTATTCAATAGATATGAGTTGCGTGCTTGCTGTGGGCCAGTGACAGGGATATAGCTATAAACAACAGATGATGCATTTCTTGCCCCCATGAAGCTTGTCTTTTAGTGGGAAAGACAGGCATGGTGCAGACAACTACTGAGAAGTCTTTGTAAATGATAGAAATAAGTGTTGAAAAGAATCACATGTTGCTCTGAGGGCACTTGCTGGGACACCTGACCTCATCTGGTTGCTCAGGGAAGACTTTCTTGAGGAAATGATATTAATTCCAAAGTTCAAAAGATAACAGGTGAATGAAATGGGAGAAGAACAACTTTTCATGTAGTCGAATTAGCATGTGCAAAGGCCAGAGGTCTTGATGTAGGATCTTTGTGCATGACAGGGTCAGAAGGTGGACAGAAGAAGAGGTGGAGCAAGTGGCACAGGAAGAAAAGGGATGAAAGTAGGAGGATGGTATTTGACCAGAGCCTCAACTCAGAGGATATCAGGTACAATGTAAAGGAAATCAGACTGACAGTGTTTTTGGACTTCCTACATTGGTTACTTTTTGTCTTTGTTTTCTCTTCTCTGGAAAATCTGGAAACGATTTTGTAACTCTGTGGATGGCAGAGTGGTTGCTTTGGTAATTCTGAGTGGGTTCAATAGGTATTCCACATAGCAATTAGATTTTTGGACAGAGTAAGTGCTGTTTTCTTGAGGTCCTGCTGTCTTTCTGATTAATTTAAAAAAATAAACTTCTTGAATTGTGTTAACAAATGGTAAAATTTCTAATTCTAGGACAGATCTGTGGTTTGAGGACAGTAAAGCTTAGGGACCATGAATATTGTGAGGGCTAGAAGGACCTAAACTCAAATCCTGACTTTGCCAGTTAATATACATGTATCCTTAGACAATTTACTTATGCCTCCTATACTTCATTTTCCTCACCTGTTAAACAAGGCAAACATGTAGCTCAGAGCTTTGGGTGTGGGAAATTCTCCATAAATATTAGTTCTTATATCTATCTATTGTCTCATATCTATTGAATAAATGAGGGTTGAGAACACACATTGAGTATCTAAATATAGCATTGTTGAGGCAAAGTGGCAATTTGTAAAGAATTTCTGGAGAAGTCTTTGGTGGCTTCTACCCATTCTTACTGCTAGTTTCTGATTCCGCTCATGACAAGAAGCATGTGATCACCAGCTGCAGTCCTTCACTTCCTGCTTTATAGTAAGACAATCTTCTGTGCCCCTAGACTGTAAATTCCATAAGAAGTTTCTCTAAGAGAAGCACCCATGGGAACTTGTACTATATTATCAGCATTTAGCATAATATTTGTACTTAGAAGACAGTATCTGCTGAATGAAAAAAATAAGTGAATGAATTAGTCCAGGTGTTAGAATATTGAGTGGTTTCTTCTGTTCACCCAACAGTATGTCAGATGTGTAGGGAAAAGCTCAGCCTGGACAGGTCTGGGAGAGCATATTATTCCCCCTGCTATCAAAATGTGCAGTGAATATAAACAGGAAAAATAAAAACTGATAGTGAGCCTTATAATCTGCTTGCCTGATGGTAAGTGAATCCTCCATGCGGAGGCTCACATTCGTGTGTTTTCTTTCTAAGGTATTTTAGAGCCACAACTGATCAGTGTTAAATTTTAAGTCACCAAATATCAACAATTGGCTTGTGATAAAAATCTCTGTAATCATGAAATGTTTTAAACATGTTAAAAATTGTATAAAATGCCTCAACAGACATCCATGTGTAGATTTAACATAGTTCAGTGTTTTGCTATATTAGCTTTCAAATCTTTTCATGGTTTTAAAAATCTAATTATGTATCAGCATGTCTTCTGTTAGTTTTTATTTTCATTCTTGCCTTCACTCTTTTACTTGATCAGTCTTGTTAGAATTTTTTGTAAATACTCTCTCCCCACCCGCCCCTCTCCCCTCTTTTTTTAAGAGACAGGGTCTCGCTCTGTTGCTCAGGCTGGAGTGCAGTGGTGGGATCACAGCTTACTTTAAACTCTAACTCCTAGCAGTACTTCTCGCTCAGCCTCCTGACCACCTGGACTATAGGCATGTATTGCCACACTAACTAATTTTTTAATTTTTACTTTTAATAGAGACCAGGTCTCACTGTGTTTCCCAGACTGGTCTCGAACTCCTGACCTCAAGCAATCCTCTCGTCTCAGCCTCCCAGAGTGCTGGGAGGTTCCCAAAGAACCAACTTTACTTTCTTTACTATATTTTTCAATCATTTCTGCTCATACTTTTGTAATTTCCTTTTTTCTACTCTGAAATTTCTGTTTTTCTTTTCATAATTCATTTAGTTAAATATTTAATTTATTAATTACCACTCTTCTTTACTATATGTATCTAAGAATGTAAAATTTACTCAAGTACCATTTTAGCAGCATCCTAAAGCTCTGCTACATAGTTTTTTTTGCTATTGTCCATGTATATGTGTATATATATATATTCCATAGCTTATACTATGACTTTATATGACTCATGAATTATTTATATTTTTAGAAATAATATAATTATTTTAAAAAATTGTTTATTTGGCATTTTAAAAATTTCCAAACATATGAGCATCTTTGTTGTTGGTTTTAAATTCTGTTTCTTTGTGGTAAGTGCAGTGTACAAGATATTGATTCTTTGAAGTTGGCCTGGTCTTTAAAAGAAAAGTAACCTTTGATTTTTTAAAATAGTTTGCAAATCACAGAACAAGAAGGGACTCTGGTGGTTCAACTCCCTTCTTAATTTATGGAAACATAAGTAAGAGAAATAGTGAATGATCAGCTTATTGTCATAGAAACGCTTGCTGGAAAAAAAAAAGCACTTCACTTTTTCATGCTTAGTATCACTTTTCATTAGATACAACCTTAAATACTAGTTTGCTTTCCATGAAGGATATTGTTTGAGACCTCTTTAGTAATCTAATTCTTTTTACCTGTCAATAAATCCTGGTGGGCTAATCCAAAATCATTCATGCAGAGATGAAAATGACCACTGAATGCTAGTATTAACTGCTTGAGTTCAGCACGTAAGGCTCAAGGTGCAGGAGAGAAGATGCTGCAACCAGAATCTGTTTTTCTTTTCATTTTTCTTTTTTCCTTTTTTTTTTTTTTTTTTTTTGAGACAGAATCTCACTCTGTCACCCAGGCTGGAGTATAGTGGCACTATCTCGGCTCACTGCAACCTCCGCCTCCCAGGTTCAAGCGATTCTTGTGCCTCAGCCTACCCAGTAGCTGGGATTACAGGTGTATGCCACTATGCCTGGCTAATTTTTGTATTTTTAGTAGAGACAGGGTTTCACCATGCTGGCCAGATCTCAAACTCCTGACTTCAAGTGATCCACCCACCTCAGCTTCCCAAAGTTCTGGGATTACAGGCATGAGCCTCTGTGCCTAGCTGCAACAGAATCTTTTAGCGGCCAGAAATTTTCTTCTTCTTCAAAAAAGGAATGGAGGATAGCATTGAAGTGAAACTAAAGGAGGTTATGTTTATAGTAAAAGTGGAGAAAAAATGATTTCCTTTTTTCCTTACCTCAGACCCTCATATAGTTGTATTTCCTTAAAAAAAGAAAACAACAAACATTTTTTCAGATATGACAAAAATACTTATTCCTCCTGTATTTTAGGAATGCACAAATATGTTTTCTCTTTGTGCAGCAATCATCTAGTCAGTTATATTTTTTCCTCTTAATAGTCAAATATCAACTACAGAATAATGTTTTAGATAATTCACAGTCTTTATGCTAAAAAGTCCATATAGAGTAATGCATTTAAATTTTATGATTTGGAAAAAGGTACAATGATGTAGTGGTTTCCTGGAAAGAGTTATAATTTCATGAGTTTCTAATTATATAGTTATCATATATTATGTGGTCCACATTGATTTTCCGTTCTTCCAATTTAGAACTTACATCTCAGAGAATCTGTAAAGTCCCCTCTCTACATTACAGTAACCTGTTGCTGAGCATTTTGTGGGAACCTAAAATTTTTAGTAATCTGATATTTGTTATGTTAGTGGGTGTCTAGTGATTACCTGACAGATGCAAAATAATTTCTCTCGACTATTCTGTTGTTAAAAATAAGCAATTTAGGAAGCTGTGTTTGACTTAATAAAATGGAATATTAGGTTTGCCATATTGTGTAAAAATAATGATGAGTATTTTAAAATGAAGAGATAGGAAACTAGAATGCTAGTTATAGGTAATTAAGATACGGGTTAATTTTGTTAGATGAGTGATGCTATGGTAGACACCTCCAGTTTCTACCACTGAACCAAGCTTCTTGAAAGGAAAATTCCTGGATTGTGAATAAAAATTTACTTATCTATGTATAAAGAGATGAATGGTTGTACTGGTTTGAATAATGTTCCTGAAAATTTGTGACTCCTAGAACCCGTGAATATTACCTTACTTAGGAACAGAGTCTTTTCAGATGTAATCAAGTTAAGAGGAAGTCATACTAGATTAGGGTATGCCCTAATCCAATGGCTGGTGTCCTTAACAGAGAAAGGTATAGACATAGAGACAAAGAGACAAACACAGAAAGTTATGGCCCCTTTATTTTGTGGTGTTCACCGTCTTTTAGTAAGATTAACTCCTTCTTCATCATTTTTATTTCTGTCCAGTGGTTTTCTACTGTCTTTTCCTTTCTTGTGGAAACTTTTGCTACAATATTATTCTTATACATCTTTTTCTCTCCAGTGGTAACTGTGTATCTTTTAAATGAGATTATTCTTTTTTGTCAGCAGTTTTATTTTCTTTTAATTTTTAAGTCCATAATATGCTTAATCCTTTTGGTTTTTTAAATGTTTTTGATTGATACTACAAGATCCTAGTGCTCATCAATGAATATTGAAATAGTACAGAGATTTTTAATGACTGTTTACCTTTAGATGTTGTTGGATGCTGTTTGAACATTTGTACCCTGGAATGGAGTGGCAAATGTTAATACCCAAAGGTGTTAAACAGTATTGTATATGAGAATTACGTTACCTGTGATAAGATGGGCAGTATGTGTCTTATTGAGCTTTAGCTGATTTTTGTCTCGCAGGAAAATGGAAATGTGGTAATGGAGTCTTAACAGATCTCTTAATTTTTAGGGGAAGATGGAAATCCAAGTTCAACAACTGTGAAAGTCTGAAGTTTTATCCCACTTACAAGTTAATAGGCATTAGCTTGCTGCAGTTTTATCTATGCCCACAGAAGACCGGAAACTCCTGGGTCAGAGACAAAGGGTTTTATTACTCTGGCTTTGGCTATAGCCAGAATAGCAACATTTTCTTACACTGGTATCTTCAGCCTTAATTCCCAGAGAGTGACAGAGGATAGGGCCAGGTTAGCCTGGCCCTATCCTCTGTCACAGTGGATTGTGTTACAACAGTGCATTGTGTTACAACAAAGAAATTCTGAATTTAGGAAACCTGAATGTTTTATAGTGGGAAGTAAACATGCCTGCCCTTTGCTTTGGAGGGAGATTTTCTCCATCTTCCAAAGCTGTTCCCTGTACAAACATCATTGAAAGGATAGCCCAGAAGAATCTCAGGCAATAAGGGGTTCTAGATACTTATTATAGTGCAATGTTACTGAGTAATCTTTCAGAATTCATTTCCGTAGGTCACATTAAATATTACATTTTAATCATTTAAATTAAGCCTGATTATGTAAGGGTAGTTTTGTTTTTAAGGCTTTGAAAACCTGTAGTGCTAAGTTAAAGTCTAGGAAGTGTTCATTTGTATTCTTGGTCTTATACTTTTATATTTCATAGATCCATATACTAACAAAATGAATTTTGAGGATCAACATAGGGTTGCATCATTTCTTCTCTTTTGCCATACATGAAAACAACCCTCTCGAAACATCTAAATACTATTTACTATTGCTACAAACTAAAAAAAAATGAACCTAACCACTAATGCAATATGGCACTGTGTTCCAGGATTGGATCCTGGAACAGAAAGAAGAAATTAAAGGAAAAACTAGTGAAATCTCAATGTTCAGAGTTGAGTAAATAGTAATATACCAGTGTCAGTTATGTGATTTTGACAAATATACTAAATAAATATAAGATGTTAACAATGGGAAAAACTGGGTGATAGATATACTATAATTCTCTATACCATCTTTGCAACTTTTCTGTGTATCAGAATTATTCCAAAATAAAAGTCTATTTAAAAAAGGAAAGCAGTTGATATTTTAAATAATAAAGATAAGGAAGTAAACCTAGAACAAATGACAGTTTTCAAAATTAAATACATTTAGCTTTATGAAAATTAAGTACACTATACTTATTTCTATCTTTTCGACGGGAACTGGTAAAGACTTTGAGATGCATTAGTATAGATTCATGGATTATTGGCATTTGGGAACCACGTGATAGCTTCACTTAATTTACTGTAAATGAGAGGAAATAGTCTTTTCACTTTTCTTAGCCTTTAGAATGAGGTACCTTTAGAGTCAATTATACTCTGTACCTGACCAGATGTTTAGCCTATGTCCCTTCTGTGAATCCAGTCCTATTCTGTACAGTCACAGAGTATGAGTTTTAATCGGGATAGGTTGGTGGATCATCTTTAACATAAAATTTAGCTTTTCTAAGGATTTCTATCATGCAGCTGGCCCTAAGGAGACTTACTTTGTTATTTATTTTCTTGTTTTAATTTGTATTAGAGATAGGGTCTCACTATGTTGCTCAGGCTTGTCTTGGACTCCTGGGCTCCAGCGATCCTCCCTCCTTGGCCTTCCAAAGTGCAGGGATTACAAGTGTAAGCCACCATGCCCAGCCTCCCAAGAAGGAGGCTGGGGAGATGGAGTGAGGATTGGAGGAGGGCAGGTTCCTGACATTGATGCCAATCAAGAGGGAGTTGAGACCAGGCAAGAAATGTGGTTTTGGCAGGCAAGCACCTGTGGAACAGACTGTAGCCATGCAGCCACCAATGTGTCAGGACAGTGTATACACCTGGGGGCAATCTAGGATGCAGTAGGGTTCAAGGTAGGCCATTAGTTCCTGCAAGGTGGTATCAGCTAGAACAGAGACTCCCAACTATGGTAGCATATTGGAATCATCTGGGCAGATTTGTAAAATACCCAGGTCCCACCCTCTAGAGATTCTGATGCAGTTGGTGTGGGGTGAGGCTGGGTATTTTTAAAAAGAGCTTCCCATGTGTTACAATATGCTGCCAGGGTTGGCAACTACTGTGCTAGGGCGGGGTGAGAAAGGGTCCCACTTGTGGAAGAGGGTGACTGGCATGAGCTTCCCCAACTGCATGGCAGAGGCTGGTTCTAGGACCAGTGCCCATGGAGGGGGAGAAGACTATGATTCAGTGAAGAGAGCAGGAGAACAAGAGTTGCAGAGGCGGGTATTTTGATCTGGAGGTGCCTACACTGGCCCTGACCCTTTTAGCGTGACCAAACCGTTCCTATCTGCCTGTGACTTTCATAGATGTAGCACTGAATTACCAGTATCCTGGGAAACTCCTTTGCGCCAGGCAAACTGGAAGTTTGGTTTTTCTAGGCCCTTTGATCCAGGCCAAAGCATCCTGCATGGTATCCTATGATCAGCACCAGCAAAAATAAACAGCTCTGCTCTTCCTTAATATTCTTATCTCACCTCTTACCTTCCATTATGTTTCTGATAAAGCCAGCTGTTTTTTGGGGAACAAGAAACAGAGTGGAGTACATTCTTTCTGTGTCAGGAAGGGTCAGCTCAGGAACTAGTGTAAGATTTCAGTGAGCTCAGCAGTGAGGAGCTTCAGAATCAGAAACAGGAGTAATGTAAAGCAGTTGTTCTCAAACTTCAGAGTGCAGTAAAATCATCTGAAGGTTTGGCTGAATCACAGTTGGGTAGGCTGCATCCTCCGAGCTTCTGAGGAAGGCTATAGCGAGGCTTGATAAATTTGCATTTCTAGCAAGCTGATGCTGTTGGTCTGAAAACTACTCTTTGAGAACCACTGGTGTAAATAACCTTGACTTTGTAGCAGGCATACCTGGGTGTGGATGATCTCTCTCAGTCTATGGTTTCTCACTTGTAAAAGGGGGGAAATAATACCTCATCAGTCGTCATGAACTGTCACGTAATTCACTAAACAGGATGTCCAGGATATGGTAGATACTTCCATTCTCTGAAAGATCTTTCTGTATCCTTTGCCTGGGGACAGTTTTGTATTGAATATTTTTAGGGTTAACAATTCCAGATTTGATCATCAAAATCACGTAGAGGAACTTTTTACACTGTAAGAAACCTGGGGCCCTACCTCCTTGGAGATTCTGATTCGGCAGGCCTGAGGGAAGGCCTGGGCATCAGTTGCTTTAGAAAGCCTACCATGGTACTTCTGAGAGTCAGTTTTGGGAACTGCTATTTTGAGGAGCATTTCTCTTGTGCAAGGGTTCTCAGGCACTGAATTTGTATTCAGTCATTTGGAAGATTTTAACAGATGCTGATGCCTGGACCCGAGACTGTGATTTAGATGGTTGGGAGTAAGTCATGGGCATTGGAATTTAAAAGCTCCCAGGTGACTCTGAAATGCAACAAAGGTTGAGAACCTCCCCTCTAGGGGTATTCCTGGAACAAGGAAAACACGGAGTATTTGTTACAATGCAGATTCTTAGGTCTTACCTCAGAGCTGCCTGCACAAACTCTCTGGGGGAGAGACAGTATCTGCATTATAAATCAATGTCTCAAATAGTTATTCTTAACAAAGTTTGAGAATCACAGCTCAAGGGACATTATAGCATCCCTAAATATTGGTTGACTACGCCTCCCTCACCTGTTTATATAGCACTTTACAGTGTACTTTACATTGTTATCTCATGGAATCTCCTGCATATCCTTATGACACAGCTGGAGTAGATATTATCTCTAGTTTATTGGTGAGGAATTGGATATTCAGGGAGGTTTTCTTTCCAGTAGCATGTGTGGATATGTGAACATAAATCAGGCAAGTGTGCTTCTCTGAAGGGAGATAATAGTCTGTTGGAGAAGTAACACAGAAACAGGTATTCAGGTAGGAAGAGATTGCAGTATGGTTGAAAAATACTATGAAAATTCAGAGAAGGAGGGGTTAGCAGGAAGTAATTTATGAGAAGGGAATTTGAGAAGGCTATTTGGAGGAGGTGGTCCTGGCCCATTTTAGAGCTGTCAAAATCTAGTTTCCTTTGAGGACCTTGATAGAGGGCGCATGACTGCGGTCTTACAGCTATGCTCCAATTGTTTCCCTTTATTAGGTTTTCCTCGTTTTATGGTCCAGGCTGTGTAACTTCCTTTGTGTTATCATCTCATCATATTTATAATAAATTCGACTTTTCCTTTGAGATTTTGCTATCTGTTTAATAAAAATGTGGTATGTCTTTGAATTTTATAAAAAAATGATTATTTTGACGTTCTTAGAATAAAAATTACAGTAAATTTTTCTCCCATTAGGAAGATAAACCAATAATAGACATATGAACTATCATGTTCATTTTTATAGAGGTAGATATACTTTTAGCTATAGCTATCTAATTAGGTAAAAATAAACATTTGTATTTTTATGGCTATGTTCTTAGATCAAGGCGTATGAAGAAAGTTTCAAGGACAATGGATTTATTTCTGGAACAAAAGAGGCAATAAGGAATAAAGCTATGACTGGCAGTCTGATAAAGAGCCCAACTCTGTTAGGAAAAGCCCAAAAGGCTTTTCTCTTTTCCTGCAACATCTGTCTCAGATTATTGTATATAGTACTTACTTCCATATAGCATACTTTTGACTTTTCTTCAAAAGTCATATGAAGACATGGAGAACCTTTATAATTGATAAGATTTGAGAAAGTTTTTTTGTTAGTGGTCTTTACTGAAATAGATAATTTTTAAGTAAAATGCAGTTTATGATTTTCAAATGCAGTGCATATTCTAAAACATATAAGTGCAAAAAATATAATTATATCTGTCCCATTAGTTATTACAATTTAAAATATGCCTATTCTTTGACCTCCCAGGTCCATGTCTAGTACTCTACCCTGCATATATACTGATAGAAGTGCACAGGAACATATGAAAGGATGTTCATTGCAACATTATGACAGCAAAAAAGGAGATTATCTGAATGTCCATTAGTACAGGACTGTTTACATGAATTATAGTTCACCCCCATAATGGAATAGTATGCCATCATTGAAAAATACGATATTGATATAGAAGGATGCCAATCTTACCTTAAGAAAAAAAAAAGTCAAGTGGCTGAACAGTGTACATAGTATAAAACGATTTGTGAAGTGAAAAGGATATATGTGTATGTGTGTATATATGCATCTACTTGAATATACATAGACTATTCCTGACATGGTACACAAAATGCATCAAAAATGCTTACCATTTAGAAGGCATCTACAGCTTGAATAGTATATGTGAAGGGAGTTTTTTTATTCTTCACTATGTACCCTTTCAATTCTTAGAATTTTTGCACCACATGTGTATTAATAGATAAAATAATTATTTATGAAATAAAAATATTAAATTTATATTTAATGTTATAGTTTACATAAATTAAGAAAGTCCTTTAACAGCCTATCTCTTGGACTAAAAAATATTTCTAGGCATGTTAAAGAAATAAAACTTTATTACTTCTTAGTTTAAATAATTATTGACTTATGATTAATTATCCCTGAAAAATATTACAGCACAAAATTGAACTTTCACCATTATTTCTAATAATTACATATGCCACCAGTTGAGACCTCAAGATTTGAATTGTAGTAATGCAAATTGAGATTTTTTTCCCCTGCTGTTTATGCCTCTGCTGTAGTGTCATGGAAACATTTAATAATGATTCAACCATACTGAGCTCTTTGCTTCATTTGCCATGTTAGGCTTTTGTGCAGATGGGTCCTGATCATATGCTGTTTTGGCTTGACTCCTATTTTCAAATCAGAGATTAGTGAAATAGTGTTTTCCATTATTGACTCATCTATATAACTCTCCCCAGTATAATGGAGGAATGTTTTAAAAAATGAATTATTTGTCCTTTTATGATTTAATATGACATGTTTCCAGAGTTGCGTTTTGAAGAAAAATTTAGTAATTTATAAAATAGTATGCTTTGACACTGACATATATCCTCATGACTATCAATTTCCATTGTTTTCTAGTCTGATACCACAATTCCCGAGATTTTTTTTTGTTTCTACTTCTCTTTATTTGTGTTTGTTTCTACTTTCTTATCTTTGTTTTTATTATCTTCATTGCTATGAGGCTCAGACTTCTAAGAGGAGAAGGTCTGATTCAGTTAGTCACTGTCCAATATCAGGAAACACTTATAGACAGAGTTCTGTCTTTATCAGGTCATCTGTTGACTGTTGACTTTTTATGTCTGGCCAACGCAAAGCTAGAATTTTGATCTCTGATCCAATTAGATGTATCCAGGAAATCAGGGGCATCTAAATGATAATGTCCTCTCATACACTCAGAATCTGATCTATGGACTGTTCACCAGTCCAACAGCCCAACACACACTATTGTAACTTTTGTTAAATTTACCCTTAGCCTTGCTGACAAAGCAACAGAATAAAAGAATAAACTAGCCTAAGGGAAAGTTTAGATTTGCCTTGGATAACTCATAGGTTCGAGGTTCAACAATAGGGGATAGGACACAGGCTTTGTACTCACATAAAGTTTTCATCCCTACTTGGCAGCTCCCCAGGCAGACAACCACAGTCTCAGAGATTGTGGTTCCTATGTAGAAGAGGGATAAGAATATTTCTTTGTAGGATTGATATGAAGATTTAGTGTGATTGTGTATGTAAATTGAGAACACTGACAGACAGTAATTATAATAGCAGCAAACATTTGTTGAGTACTTCCTATGAGCCAAGCATTACTCTAAACTCTTTTATGTCTATTAGCTCGTGTCATCCTCATAACATCCCTATGAGATAATTATCTCCAATTGACAGATGAGAAAACTGAGGCATGGGCAGTCTCTGTAATTTGCTTAAGATTACATAGCTGGTAAGGGAAGGAGCCAATAGCTCATATTGTTAACATCTACACTACACTGGCGCTCCACATGAAGTCATGGCCCCGTGTTCTAGTGTCTAGGACTTGTTTCAGCCCCCAAGTCTCTGTGGCCTTCTGGGTTCCATCTTCTCCATTAAATGCAACCACAACCCTCAGTTCATGATGGTCAGTGGCTCCCCGGGGAATTTGGAGCTGGTTTAAGGTCAGGGATTACATTGTGTACCATTTTACCTGCTCTCCACCCACTCCCTAAAGCTGAGTTACCAGCTTCTGTGGGATAATCTCATAAGGAGCAGTAGTCTCAGGCTAGCTGGTTTCCTTGGATTTTGTTGGAGAAAATGTCTTCAGCCTATTACATCTCCATGTCCTCCTGTTTTCTCTCCTCCATTTGTGAAACACTGAACATTTTAAGTAGTGTTAGTCCTTAAGTCCTACTGTGAAGTAGGTAACATTTGCCTCTTTAAACCACCCATCCTATCAGTCCTTTCTGTTTCACTCTTTCGTATCTCAGTGAATCAATTTAATTAGAAGCTTTCAGCTACTGAAGAAATAGGAGATTAGTGATAGAATGGGAAGAGGTCATTTAGAGAAGAGCTTCTCAAACTTTAATGTGCATATGAATCACCTAGGGACTTGTTAAAATACAGATTCTCATACAGTAGGTTTCGGGTGGGGCCTGAGATTCTGCATTTTTAACAAGCCCCTAGTGATGTCAATGCTGCTTGTCTCTGAACTGCACTCTGAGTAGTAAGTATTCAAAGGTGACATCCTAAGATGGCAGAAGATTTAACTTCTTACCTTTCCAGGCACATTTAACCAAATAAGTGAATCTCTCTTAGTAGAATTTTGTGAATGCAATTGGATGCTAAGAAAAACTTCACAATTTAAAACGCTGCCCACAAATTGCTTACCAGTTAAAGCCATTGCTGGTTTGAGAAAAGAATGGTATGAACTTGCTTATCTGGTAATCAAGTTTTGATATAAACACTGTAAAAACAAGCATTTCCTCCATCAATATAATTTACTGACTCAAATGATTTACATTCATTTTTACTTAGCTTTGTGTAAAAGAGCATTGCTTTGCTGCTGCTCATGATTGAGTTGCTTTTTTTGTTTTTTTGGAGACAGGGTCTCTATTGCCCAGGCTGGAGTACAGTGGTGCCATCTCGGCTCACTGCAACCCCCACTTCCCTGGTTCAAGCGATTCTCCTACCTCAGCCTCCCGAGTAACTGGGATTACAGGCATGCGCCACCACACCTGGCTAATTTTTGTATTTTTATTTAGTAGAGACAGGGTTTCACCATATTGGTTGGGCTGGTTTGGAACTCCTGACCAAAAGTGACCCACCCACCTCAGTCTCCCAAAGTGCTGGGATTACAGGCGTGAGCCACTGCACCTGGCCCATGGTTGAATTTCTTATAACTAGGAAAGCAGATGATTAAACTTTGGTGCAAGGGCCACATACGTATTTCCTTTCTTTTCTTATTTTTTTCATTTTTTCTTTTGAGACAGAATTTCACTCTTTTTGTCCAGGCTGGAGTGCAGTGGCAAAATCACAGCTCACTTGCAGCCTCAAACTCCTGGGTTCAAATGATCCTCCTGCCTCAACCTCCCAAGAGGCTAGGACTACAGATGCATGTCACCACATCCATCTGATTTGTAATTTTTTTTTTTGTAGAGACAGGGTCTTGCTATGTTGCTCAGGCTGGTCTTGAACTCCTGCCTCGCCTCCAAAAGCATTGAAACTATAGATATGAGACACTGTGCCTGACTCCCCATGTGTATTTCAATATTTCTTTCTTTGTTCCTCTAATATCACCTACATAAAAGAAAGGTTAAGTCAACTTTTATTTCCCTGAATCTTGATTTGGAGTCAGCTCACTCAAGAGTGTTTATGAATAATTCTGTTAGAAAAGGTTTGATAATGCTAATCTGAATAATGAAATATCATGCAGAGCTCTAGATGTGGAGGTACATTGTGAGTAGAAACCTCCTGTGAAATGAAGCAGCTGATTCTCCTTGTGATACAAAGGCTTACATTCTTTATTTCTGTTTTCAGGGAGGAGAGCACTGTTACTACCAGGGCCATATCCGAGGAAACCCTGCCTCATTTGTTGCATTGTCAACATGCCATGGACTTCAGTAAGTGTTCAAAAAGTATTTGTACTATTTATTTTTTCAATAATTTATTTTCTTTAGTATGAATGCACTATAGTAGATATCCCTATTTTGTGTCAAGAAATAATTTTAAATCAGTGATGGATCTGATTTTTTTTTTCTATTTTGTGTTTTATAAACCAAGCAGATTTTTTTATTATTATTACACTTTAAGTTCTAGGGTATATGTGCACAACATGCAGGTTTGTTACATATGTATACATGTGCCATGTTAGTGTGCTGCACCCATTAACTCGTCATTTACATTAGGTATATCTCCTAATGCTATCCCTCCCCACTCCTCCCACCCCACAACAGGCGTGATGTTCCCCTTCCTGTATCTAAGCGTTCTCATTGTTCAATTCCCACCTATGAGTGAGAACATGCGGTGTTTGGTTTTTTGGCCTTGCAATAGTTTGCTCAGAATGATGGTTTCCAACTTCATCCATGTCCCTACAAAGGACATGAACTCATCCTTTTTATGGCTGCATAGTATTCCATGGTGTATATGTGCCACATTTTCTTAATCCAGTCTGTCACTGATGGACATTTGGGTTGATTCCAAGTCTTTGCTATTGTGAATAGTGCTACAATAAACATACGTGTGCATATGTCTTTATAGCAGCATGATTTATAATCCTTTGGGTATATACCCAGTAATGGGATGGCTGGATCAAATGGTATTTCTAGTTCTAGATCCTTGAGGAATTGCCACACTGTCTTCCACAATGGTTGAACTAGTATACAGTCCTACCAACAGTGTAAAAGTGTTCCTATTTCTCCACATCCTCTCTAGCACCTGTTGTTTCCTGACTTTTTAATGATCGCCATTCTAACTGGTGTGAGATGGTATCTCATTGTGGTTTTGATTTGCAATTCTCTGATGGTGAGTGATGATGAGCATTTTTTCATGTGTCTGTTGGCTG
>NW_016803701.1:1559177-1589328 GCF_001698545.2 Rhinopithecus bieti | reverse complement strand
AGAACTTCCAACACTATATTGAATAGGAGTGGTGAGAGAGGGCATCCCTGTCTTGTGCCAGTTTTCAAGGGGAATGCTTCCAGTTTTTGCCTTTCAGTATGATATTGGCTGTGTGTTTATCATAAATAGCTCTTATTATTTTGAGATACATCCCATCAATACCTAATTTATTGAGAGTTTTTAGCATGAAGGGCGGTTTAATTTTGTTAAAGGCCTTTTCTAACCAAGCAGATTTTTAAATCAGGATTGCAAATGGCCGGGCTTGGTGGCTCATGCCTATTATCCCAGCACTTTGGGGGGGCCGAGGGTGGCAGATCACCTGAGGTCAGGAGTTCGAGACCAGCCCGGCCAACATGGTGAAACCCTCTCTCTACTAAAAATACAAAAATTAGCCCGGCATGGTGACAGGAGCCTGTAATCCCAGCTACTTGGGAGGCTGAGGCAGGAGAATTGCTTGAACCTGTGAGGTGGAGGTTGCAGTGAGCCGAGACCATGCATGCCACTATACTCTAGCCTGTGGGACAGAGTGAGACTCTGATTAAAAAAAAAGAAAGAAAGAAAGAAAGAAAATGTCTACATTTTGCAAAAGAAAGAAAACATATATATTGTCAAGAAAAAGACAAGAAGGATACATTAAGATGATGCTAGACTCCATCTCAAAAAAATTCAATAAAATTAGAGTCGCAGAAAACAGAGGCTTTTGAATTTCACAATGATACCTTAAAATAATATTTGAAGCATTTTTCTAGTTTCATCCAAATTCAGACAGGAGTGGTTTGGGTTAACTTCGGTGTCTGTTTCTGTGGATGTTTAGCCCCTTGAAATACCCCTATTCCTTCTTCATATGTTTTTATGTTTTCCTCAAATAATAGAAGTTTCAGTAAATGGTAACTCTTGTCTCCTTACACAAAGAGAAAAGGCTTCTCGTGACCTCAAGAGCGCACATGTCTTTGCCCCTTTTTTCAGCCTGAATCCCACCTAATTCATAGCAAAACTGTGGGAGGGTCTGTCGTTTCTCAGAGATCTCCAAGGAACAAAGTTCATCCTTCCTCAGGGCCTTGCTTCCTTCTCATAACCTTCTCTATCAAATAATGTTTGCTGATGTTTAGCATGGGAATACGTCCACTTCCTCCATCCTGTGGATAATGATAATGCACAGGTGGTTGTTTCTTACTTGTTTTGTAACCCCTTATAAAGCTACCATGTCATTCCTCAGCATTCTCTTTTAACTAAATCATTTCATTTCCTTCTTGTGTGTTTTAATTTTTGTCACAGAACAAGCCAGCACTTTAGTTTTGTTAAATTTTCGTTGAGGAACTTTAAAATAATTCCTTTTTGTTACCAAGTTAGATATGTGGCTTTTCATCTAACAAGCAGTTAGTGGGTGTTTCCTGTGTGCCAACCCTAGGAATATTAAGGCGATTGAAACACAAGTCCTGGGAGTTCACAGTCTCATGAGGAGTCCAAATCTAGCCCATTTCCTGATGTAGAACCCCTTAGGTATATTTGATCTTTTTTTTTAGAGAGAGAGAGAGAGAAAAGGGAAAAAATGCAAGCTAAGCATTGTCACTGAAGAACAGGTAGCACCTAAGGGCTCCGGAGACATGCCACCTGAAGACGGTGGAGTGCAATAGGTTGGAATAGCATATCCAAGGGAGCGGGTTACACCGACAGATCTTAAATCTAGGAAAGAGCTAATGGACACGGCCAGAAAATATAGCTAGTCTGCCTGAGTGACACCTCTGGTCAGGATCTGGGAGTAAGCATATTAGGCAGAAAGCAAAGAAGAATATAAGGGTAAGTTAAATAACCAAAGATAGGAGGCCATATGCCTGAGAGCATGGAAGACTTCCATTTCCTTGTTTGTGCTAAAAGACTACTGTGAATAAAGGTGTACATTTATTTACTTTAAATACATTATTTGAAGAAAGAAGTTTTTACAGACATGGAATCCATTCTTAATATCGGGCAGTCTCTGTTTTCTTATTAGGAAAAAGAAACATTGAAGTCCTTTTCAGCAGTAAAGTTGTTACATCTGAGCTCAAGACAAGCACATCTGTCACCTAGGAATAGTACAGTGAGACCTGTCCCCATTTGTGACAGCAAGTGTATATTGGAGGGTAATGAATGAGGTGGTTGTTTTCCTTTCTCTTTCTCAAAATCTCAATCTAAAGTCACAGTGTCAGCATCTTTCTCAGTACTCATTCCAGTCTGCCTTCTGGTTTTCCAAATGGGCTCAATGTTGTCAGAATCAGAGAGAAGATATTTGTGCCTTCTAAGGGCTATAAGTGGACCTGAGAACCTAAGAATGATACCTGTTGGTAATCCTACTATAGTCATATAAAGAAAGATTGAAAAATAACTTTTAGGCCGGGCACGGTGGCTCACCCCTGTAATCCCAGGCGTGAACCACCGTGCCCTCCTTTTCCTTTCCTTTCCTTTCCTTCCCTTCCCTTCCCTTCCCTTCCCTTCTCTCTTCTTTTGTTCTTTCATTCATTTTTTCATTTGTTCATTCGTTCATTCATTCATTCTTTCTTTCACTCTTTTCTGTCAGAGTCTCACTCTATCCCATGGACTGGAGTGCAGTGGCATGATCTCAGCTCACTGCAGCCTCCGCCTCCCAGGCTCAAGTGATTCTCCTGCCTCAGCCTCCCAAGTAGCTGCGATTATAGGCACCTGCCACCGTGGCTGGCTAATTTCGTATTTCACTTTGGGAGGCTGAGGTGGGTGGACCACCTGAGGTCAGGAGTTTGAGACCAGCCTGGCCAACCTGATGAAACCCTGTCTCTACTAAAACCACAAAATTTAGCTGGGCATAGTGGTGGGTACTTGTAATCCCTGCTACTTGGGAGGTTGAATCAGGAGAATCACCTAAGCCCAGGAGGCAGGGGTTGCAGTGAGTTGAGATCATGCCATTGCACTCCAGCCTGGGCGACAGAGTGAGACTCCATGTCAACAAAACCCAAGGAAAAATAACTTTTAGGAGATTGTATAGTAACTGGATCAGGAATAGAACTCAGAATCCTGCCTTAGCTATTTATTTTTATTTATTTTATTTTTGAGATGGAGTCTTGCTCTGTCACCAGGTTGGAGTGTAGTGGCACGATCTCAGCTCACTGCGACCTCCGCCTCCCAGTTTCAAGCCATTCTTGTGCCTCAGCCTCCTGAGTAGCTGGAATTACAGGTGCCTGCCACCACGCCTATCTAATTTTTGTATTTTCAGTAGAGACAGGGTTTTGACATGTTGACCAGGTTGGTCTTGAACTCCTGACCTCGTGATCCACCCACCTCAGCCTCCCAAAGTGCTGGGATTACAGGGTTATTTTAATTAAGTAGATTTTACTTCTCCTTTTAAGAATGTTTTTATTTGAAACTAAGTAAACAGAAAACCTATCCTGCGTCTTGGAACATTGTCAGAATTGTGTATGACCATTTTAAGCTTTCTTAGACTTTTATGAGCACGTAGGATAAATATACCCTCGTATTATCTTGTTATTTAGTAATTATTAATTCTCATCTTAACTTTACCTTCTGAACAAAAATTTCTGGAAGAAATATTTTGGGGCAATGTTATGAAATACTGAATAATGTATGTTGTCCCAATTACAGTGGTTTAGATATGAGATGTGTTATGTCATCCATGACTCATCCTTTATAAATTACCAAGTGCGTATTTTTTTTCATTTTTGATTTCTTAAATCAGTTGAATAACATAAATAAGGGAAAATCAGATTTGTATATCTTTCCCATAAAGAAACTGCAAGGTCACATTTGTTCAGAGTCAAAGGACCAATACGCAATGTTTTGGTGTTGGTGTGTTTGGTGTTATGACAAAAATCTTGTTACTGTGGGAACCTTAAAGAATGGAGTTAAATGTGAGTTTATTGCCCTCTTGTGGAAATTTGTAAGAATGGCTTTTTCCTTTCAAAATCTTATTTTGATACAACCTTTTGAAAGTTTAGCTCAATTGGTCTGTGATGACTTGGTCTTAGCTATAGGTTTTTATCAAGTATACTATTATGGACTCAATATAAAAGGATTTATATAAATAAACAAAATATTTCAGTTCTTAAAGCATATAAAACACAAGTATTTTTTCATTATTAAGGAATTAATAATGGCACATTATCATATAGCAATCTAGAGTCTTCTGAGATACAGACAGTGTCAGAATCTGTTGTCTTCATATTGCTTACATGATATTTAAGTCCACTAAAAAGAAATGACTTTCCCATTGGACATTAACCTAATGTAAGGATAAATAACACTCAGTACTATTTTAACAAAATAATCTTGCTACTTTTTTGGTGTTGCCACATGAATTTTGGCAAAGTGTGATGGTTTCATATGACTTTCTGGATGAATCTGGCTAGTTCTCAGCAAGGGTAGAGAGATACTCCCTGCCATATTTGGTCTACTTTTTTGAAAGGCTCTCCGTCTGACTCCTTGGGCACATATTGTCAGTAATGTCTTACAAACTGCATCTGTTTATCTTTAAATTCCAAATAGAATGTCATCCAAATTCAGAAAGTACATGTGGCAGAAAACAGTGCAGCTGTGAGAACAGTCATCCTGTGAGTATATAGAAGTTGAGGACATGTGGAAGATGTTATAGTAGGAATGAAAGAATTTGGATAGAGGCAGAACTTGGAGGCCATTATAATTATAGCTCATGGAATTTCACCAATTTCACTAAGTCTTCAATGAAAAGCAAATACTAGTTTATGTTTAGGAGCTTGGCTGTCATATAGTCATTTCTACCAAAAACTAAAAAATTACCACAGAAGCTCATAGCTTTGCTACCTTCAGATGCCTGAATGATAAGACAAGTTTCTTTAACATCATAAAGGGCCTGATCTCAGTAAAAGGATCATATTCGTCTAAAAGCAGCAGCTATCAGAATCTGTCTGAGTGGGAGTTGAGGCCATTTGTATATTTAAGTGCTCTCCAGAGGATTTCTCAGATGGCTGGTAGCCACCCCCAGCCTACGAGGTCCAAAATGGATTTTTTTTTTTAAAAGAAATATAGGGTCTTGCTCTGTCACCCAGGCTGGAGTGCAGTGGCACAGTCATCAATCACTGCGGCCTCGAACTCTTGGGCTCCCGTGATCCTCCCACCTAAGCCTCCCAAGTAGCTGGGACTACAGGTGTGCATCGCCAGGCCCAGCTAACTTTTTAAAAACTTTTTGTAGAGAGAGAGTCTTGCCGCTCACTACGTTGCCCAGGCTGGTCTCAAACTCCTGGCCTCATGTGATTCCCCCCACTTTTTCTTCCAAAGTGTTGGGATTCCAGATGTGAGCACCATGCCCAGCTCAAAACTGAACGCTTAAAGAATTTGCATGCTTCCCTCTGCTCCCTGCTTCCCTAGGCCCATCCCAATAAGTTCCTTCTGCATCCCCCCTCCCCCCCCACTTTTTTTCTTTTTTTTTTTTTGAGACAGGGTCTCACTCCGTCAATCTTTTTTTTTTTAATCTTGTTAAATGACACGTCTGTTTTTCCAGTTGCTCAGGTCAAAACTTGGAGTCTTCACTAACTCTTCTCTGTTTTACATACTTCATTTCAAATCCATTAATAAATCCTATTGGTTCTACTTTCAAAATATATCCCGAATTTGACCAGTTCTCACCACCTCCACTATTACTGCTCCGATCTAAGCCAGTACCTTCTTTCACCTGGATTATTGCAGTAACTTCCCTACTTCTATCCTTGCTGTGCTAAAAATTATTGTAACACAGAAGCTGGCATGATCATTATAAAACTTAAGGAAGTTTGTATTTCCCCTCTGCTTAGAACTTTGCAGTGGCTCTTCATCTCTCTTAGAGTAAAAGCCAAGGCCCTAGGAGGTGCCAGCTGGTATGGCCCCCACGGCCCTCTGGCACCATTTATTGCCCTTCACCTGATTATTTTCTTCCCTAGAATTTATCACTGTCTTTCTCCATATATATAGTATGTCCTCCCTAGAATACTCATCAGTACCACAAGGACAGATAATCGGTCTGTTTTGTTTGCTATTGTGTCCCCAGCACCTACAACAGTGCATTGTAGGTGCTCTGTAAACATGTTGATTGAATGCATGAATGCAGGTAGGTAGCAGGTTGCAAATGGGCAGTTCATGGTCCCATTTGTCTGGGCTCTATTCCTATTTCTGCTCTTACTGGTTAAATAATTTGGCAAGTTACTTTATCTCTTTGGGTTTCAGTTTCCTTACCTGTAAAATAAGGATAGTCGTTGTACTTCCCTTGTAGATTTGTGGAAAAGATTAAATGAGTGTAAAGTATTTAGCTTGTGGCACATTGTTCAAATATGTTAGCTCTTGTTACTAGAGCATCTTCCATGTTTCTGGTAGGTCAGTCATTCTCAGTATAGTCCCTGAAAACCTGCCTCAGGATCACCTGGAGCTTATTTAAAATGCAGTTTCCTGGGTTCCAGTCCAGAAATCTGAGAAGAATCCTGAAAGACGTGCGTTTTTACTAGCTCTCCAGGTGGCTTTTTGCATATGAAAATCTGGGAATTCTATGTTAGACGGAGGAGTGATGGGCAACAGCTAGAGCATGGCAATCCTGAGCATGGGGTCAGGTGAGGATGAGAGGACTCTACCTGTAAGGAATCGGAAGGAGGGGCCTTTCCTTCTCAGTGGTGTGTGTGGTGTGTCTGGAGGTGATGGATGGGACTGGGAAATGGGCATTGAGAGGCAAATGGGTCCTCTGGCTGCTGCTGATTTTAAAATGATCTTGTTCTGGGATGAGAGTCAATAGCCATGCCTAATTATTTTCTTGTCATTGGCAGTGGGATGTTCTATGACGGGAACCACACATATCTCATTGAGCCAGAAGAAAATGACACTACTCAAGTAAGTGCTCCTTCTGTTTGTTGTGGCAAATGGAAATGTTTGTGCTAAGAGCTTTTTTCATCTCCTTTTTTTTCTACTTTATTTCATTTTTATATTGTTTAGGGTTAAGATAGTAAACATATGTACAGATGCTCCTTGACTTATGATGGGTCTATGTCCTTATAAACCTATCATAAATTAAAAATATTATAAGTCAAAAATATATTTAATACCCTGATAAATGCATCATAAAGTCAAAAACATGTAAGTTGGGGACTGTCTGTATATTTTAAACTAAATATTGAGTAAGTCAAAACCACAAGTGTTTTTTAAAAAATTTCTTGCCAGTTGTGGTGGCTCACACCTGTAATCCCAGCACTTTTGGAGGCTGAGGTGGGCATGAGGTCGGGAGTTCGAGACCAGCCTGGCCAACTTGGTGAAACCCCGTCTCTACTAAAATCCAAAAATTAGCCAGGTGTGGTGGCATGTGCCTATAATCCTAGCTACTTGGGAGGCTGAGGCAGGAGTATTGCTTGAACCTCCTGCCACTGCACTCCAGCCCGGGCGACAGAGGGAGACTCTATCTCCAAAACAAACAAACAAACAAACAGAAAATTTCTTTTGTTTCTTTCTCTTTTATTTTGGAAATATAATACTTTCCCTTTCAGGTGTTCTGAAACCTCTATTTCCATCTCCACCCTAATGTGTTATGATCTTTCTTAGTCTGACTTGGCTACCATAACAAAATCCTGTAGACTGGGTTGCTTAACCAACAGAAACTTTTATCTTTATCTCAGTTCTGGGCACGGAAAGTCCAGGGTGCCAGCATGGTTGACATCTAGTGAGGGCTCTTTGCTCGAGTTGCAGACAGCTGCCTTCTCACTGTGTTCTCACATGGCAGAGAGAGAGAGAGAGAACTCTGGTTGTCTCCTCTTGTTATAAGGGTTCCAGCTATACTGAATGAGGATCTTACCCTTATGACCTCATTTAACATTTATCACTCCCTCACAGGCCTTATCTCCAGACAAAGTCACCCTGGGTGCCAGGGTCTCAATATGAGAATTTTGGGGACATACACACATTCAGTCCATAACAGATCAAATCCACAGGTCTGTGATTTTTCACCTCTCCTCTCTTTTCTAGATTCCAGATTTTTCTCTGTTGTCTGTTCCTTTTAAGGCTCTGTGCTGATGAAGTTTAGAGAAACCTGAGTCATCTTAATCCTCTCCCTCACTTTAGCTGAAACATTCATTTCCCACAAATTAGAAGAAGTTGAATTAATATTATAGACTACAGAGAAACATAATACACTTTCATTCTATCTCTGTACGTACAAATGTTCTTCCTTGTATTACACAACATTAGTCAAGCAGAGAGGCAAATCCTTTCAAGAAACATACATGATTTTGTCACCCATAAACCATCTTGTTTGGGAAATTCTCTGTATTGTATATTATTTTATGGGTACCCACTGCTGCTGTCTTGTCACTTTGCTTGACAGTATGATTTTTTTAAGATAATATGAAACCTATGACATTCTAATTTTTTTTTTTTTTAGTAATTGGATAAAGCCAGATGAAATTATATTTGAGTGTTTATTAACTTTTAGAAGAAAATATGACTTTTATCTCTTGCTTTTTAATATAGCTTCTATGACACTTGAATTTCAGAACTGGGTCCACTTTGGACATTTACTTATACCAGGCATCCTGCTCCCCTATACTATGAAAATTGTTAGCTCTGTAGTCTTTGCCTACCAAAGCTCTCTGACTTTTAAAAGGCTGCAGGGATCCGTGAAAGGAACCAGTAATAAAAAAAACATGAAGTCATTTTGCCAAATGTCTTATTTGTCCTTGGGGGAATAAATTCATTCATTTGTTTTCCGTTACTATAGGCTTTGGCTTCTCTGTGAAGGCATTTTCCTTCTCATTGGATATTGCTCTGGTGCTGAGAGAATTCAGGAGCGAATAGAAGGGATTGGGCAATGGTTCATCACCTCTCTAAACCCAGGAGAATGCATAGGCAAGCTGTGGTTCTTTTAAGGGTCTCCAGCTACGTTTGCCTAAGGCTGGAGATAATTCGGTTGTACATGCTTAATCACTGTTGCTTGTGTCATTTCAGGAGGATTTCCATTTTCATTCGGTTTACAAATCCAGACTGTTTGAATTTCCCTTGGATGATCTTCCATCTGGTATGATGTTCATATAGTGACTTTTTATTTAAAAAACAACTTCAGTAATTTATTTAATGCCTTAGAACTAATCTATTTGTGGAGTGTCATTAGCCCACATCTGCTTTTGACGTGTTTAGAAGGAGAGCCAAGTCACATCAAGAGGGAGAATAAAATGCAAACTGGCCTCACAGATGAGTTTGGAAAGATGTGGAGGAAAACTTAAAAAATTTTTTAAATTGAAAATAAGGCACTAAAGGAGAAACAAGATTAGAGCCACAATTGGTCTGTGAGACAAAGTACATGCAAATTCATTCTTGGTGAAATACTGGTCTTGTAAACATAGGGATGAACTCTTAATCATTTCCCTATTTATTGTTTTCCTTGTCTCTTTTTTGCTCTAGCATTTTAAGAAAGAACTATTATAGGTTAACTTTTGTTATCATTATGTGCTATTTGTGAAATTAGTCTTTTCTTCTCATCTACACTGAAATGGACCTAGGTTAATTTTAAGAGTGTTTGTCTCCCAAGATTACTCACGATTTACTATAATAAGTTAGAAGAAAACAAGAAATAGACAAATGTCAAAAATACAAATTTTGTGAAATATTTTCAAAAGTAAGCTTATTTATTTTAGGTTGAATAAATGGACCTAGTAACCTGTGTTGCTTCTAGAGTTGCTTCCAAGTCTTCACATGACAAGAAGGGTGGTGCATGCATACTTTGCCCTCCTTAGTGGAGCAGTGATTATGTAGGGTGCGTTTCTCTTTGGCTGTGCTGGACTCATTTATTTTCTCCTGAAGACAGACAGCACTCTGAATATCTTTATTCAGAAGATATCTGGATATCTGGTATGGAGATGCGTCCTCCCCTATTTAGTGAAACTTATTTAATTTAATTAAATTTAATTAATTAATTTATTTTTTGTTTTGTTTTGTTTTTGAGACAAAGTCTTGCTCTATCGCCCAGGCTGGAATGCAGTAGCGCGACCTCAGCTCACTACAACCTCAGCCTCCTGGGTTCAAGCAATTCTTCTGCCTCAGCCTCCCGAGTAGTTGGGACTACAGGCATGCACCACTATGCCTGGCTAATTTTTGTATTTTTAGTAGAGACAGGATTTCACCATATTGAGTAGACTGGTCTCGAACTCCTGACCTCGTGATCCACCTGCCTTGGCCTCCCAAAGTGCCAGGTTTACAGGTGTGAGCCACCATGCCCAGCCTGTTATTTTAATTTTTAATCTCATTTTAAGCTTTGCAGCAGCCTTGTAAGATTAATGTTATTCCCGGTTTGTAGATGAAGAAACAGAGCTCAGCTAGTTTGTCTTTTCCAGGGTCCCACAGCTAGCAAGGGGTGAAGTTGAGTTTTGAATTATGACACTATGAAAATGTACTATGGTAGAGAATCACAGAGGGAAATGGAAAAATTGCCAGCCTGAGAGTAATCCTAAACTAATGCTTAGAAAATCACTTAGAAGTTTACATTGTCCCTTCATCAGAAAATGAAATAAATGTTTCCTAATGTTCCTTTCTGTCTGACATAAGTTTTTGACTCCTTATCCTCCTGTAATTTCCCTAAAGAGAATGAACATTCTCTCCCCTTCTTTCCTGCTGCCAGAGGGAGAGAAGATTTAATAGAATTTACTATTTTGAAAATTTTCAAATGGGAATATAGATGCTCTTACCTCTCACAGCCTTTTTAGATGGTTCTTTCAGTGGTCTTATAAAACGTTTTACAATCCCTATTCTGATAAGAAAATAAATCATGACTTAGCTGTGTGGGAATAAAGCTATAATTTAATGGGTATTACTGGAAGCAGTGAACATTAATTAATATTTAAAGTAATAAATAAAGATTTTCCCCTAAAGACTTGATTGTAGGCTTGCTAGGATTTTTTTTTTTTTGTGAGGAAATTGTTCAGGGTTTCTTTCTAGCAGAAACTTTGATGGTGACTTGGCAGTTTTGCTGTTGTTAAAATGAGTTTTAGACATATTCTTTGAAAACTCAGGTCTGTTTCAATTAGTTTCTAGTTTTTCTCATCAGAAGTTGGCACTGTTCGATTTTGAGAGAGTTTTGTCTCCCAACATTACTTATGATTTACTGTGATAAGTTAAAAGAAAACAAGATATAGACAAATAAATGTCACAACTACAATTTCTGTGAAATAGTCTCAAAAGTAAGCTTATTTATTTTAGATTGCATAAAGTTTAATTGGATTATAGATTATCAACATCATCATCTTGTTATGTTTTATGTATTTCCCAGAGATAGAAATAAGATCAGCTGTTCCCCAAACTTGTTGGACTGTAGAACGTTTCCTTTACATGGCATGCACCTGTCTCAGGACTAGTGTTTCTGAGAACATATTCTGGGAAAATCTTATTTCCTATGGATGCCTATACACCCAGTTAAAAAAAAATATGCAATGAAATATAAAAGTCTTGTGTACTATTCAATAAATTTTTACATACATACACTCTTGTTGAGAGAGAGAGCATTTCTGTTACCCCAGTAACTTCCTTTGTACCCTCTGTAGTCTGTGCCTCCCACCTCTGCCATTTCTTTTGTCTGTTGTAGAACTTTATACAGATGGAATCATGTACTATTTGCAGCTTCTTTTGCTTAGCACATGCCTATGAGGTTTATGTTGTCAAGAGTAGCAATGGTTCATTCTTTTAAATTATTGAATATATTGTGTCCTATGAATATACCACTTGTTTTCTGCAGAGGGATGGGTTCTTGCACAGTTGCCCAGGCTGGAGTGCAATGGTGCCATCTCGGCTCACTGCAGCCTCTGCCCCCTGGGTTCAAGCAATTCTCCTGCCTCAGGCTCCCAAGTAGCTGGGGTTACAGGTGTACGCTACCATGCTTGGCTAATTTTTGTATTTTTAGTAGAGACAGGGTTTCACCATGTTGGTTAGGCTGGTCTCAAATTCCTGACCTTGGGTGATCCACCCGCCTTGGCCTCCCAAAGTGCTGGGATTCTGGCATGAGCCACCGCGCCTGGCCTATACCACAATTTTTAATCTATTAAGTTGATGGACATTTGGGTTGTTTCTGGTTTTTGACTATTATGAGAAAAGCAACTATGCACGTTCTTGTACAAGTCTTTTCTGTGGGCACATATTTTCATTTCTTTGGTAAACACCAAGGAATACATTTGCTGGGCCGTAGGGTAGGTACATGTTTAACTGTGTTGAAAGTGTCCTCAAACTTTAGCATGCATCAGAATCATTTGGAGGACCGGTAACCACAGATTGCTGGCCCTATCTTGAGAGTTTTAAATCAGTATATCTTGGGTGGGTTTGGAGAATTTGCATTTCCAATACTTCCCAGGTGATGCTAATGCTGCTGGTGCTGGAATCACACTTTGAGAACCACCGTTTTATGAGGAATTGCTGAAACCTTTTTCAAAAGTGGGTACACAAAGTGGTATACTTGCGTCAGCACTCTGAGAGTTTTAATTGTTCCACATCTTGATCAACATCTGCTCTGTTATTCTTTAATTTTAGCTGTTCTAGTGTATTTGGTGCGATCTCACTTTGGTTTAAAATTGCATTTTTCTTGTGATTAATGATGTGTAGTATATACACTTATTTGCCACTAATCAGAATTTCTGTCTTTTTGTTGTTAAGTTGTAGGAGTACTTACATATTCTAGATAGAAGGCCTTTGCCAAATTTGCCTTATGAATATCTTTTCCCCAGTCTTTGGTTTGCTCATTTACTTACTTAATGGCATCTTGTGATGAACAGATGTTTTAAATTTTGTGAAGTTTAACATTAGTTTTTATCGTTATTGCTTTCTCTATGCTAAGTAATTTTTGCTAGCTTCCAAGTTTTGAAGATATTCTCTAGTGTTTTCTTCTAAAAACTCTATAGTTTTATTTTTTATGTTTAGATCTAGGATCCTCTTCAAATTACATTTTGTTCATGGTGAAAAGTAGGGGTTAAGTTTTATTTTATTATTTTTTATATGAATATACAATTATTCTAATACCATTTGTTGAAAAGAGTTTCCTTTCCTTTAATCAATTAATTGTTTTGATGTCTTTGTCAAAAAGTATTAATATGAGTCAATTTCGGCCGGGCGCGGTGGCTCAAGCCTGTAATCCCAGCACTTTGGGAGGCCGAGACGGGTGCATCACGAGGTCAGGAGATCGAGACCATCCTGGCTAACCCGGTGAAACCCCGTCTCTACTAAAAAATACAAAAAACTAGCCGGGCAAGGTGGCGGGCGCCTGTAGTCCCAGCTACTCGGGAGGCTGAGGCAGGAGAATGGCGTAAACCCAGGAGGTGGAGCTTCCAGGGAACTGAGACAGGACCACTGCACTCCAGCCTGGGTGACAGAGCGAGACTCTGTCTTAAAAAAAAAAAAAAATGAGTCAATTTCTTGACTCTTACTTTATTTGGCTACCCTTATCATACTTTGTTTTGCTTACTGTGGCTTTATATAAGTTTTGAAATCAAATAACATAAATCCCACAATTCTGTTTTTTTCCCCCCAAAATTCTGGCTATTCTAGGCCCTTCACATTTCCCTACAAATTTTAGAAACTACTTGTCAATTTCTGTAATTCTGAGATTTTATTAGAATTGTATTAAAAGTATGGATTAATGGGGAAAAACAGCATATTATTAGTAGTGAGTCTAAAATTTCTTTCAGTATTTGGTCATTTTTAGTGTAGATGTTGTATTAGTTATTATCTATTGCTTATCTATTGTATTATCTATTGCTGTGTAACAAATTACTCTAAAACCTAGTGGCTTTAATAAACAAACATTATTATCTCATGATTTCTGAGAATCAGGAACCTGGGTGTGGTTTAGCTGGGTGCCTCTGGCCCACAGTGTCGTGAGTTTGTAGCGTAACTGTCAGCTGGGACTCCAGTTTCATTTGAACGCTCAACTGGGGAGGATTCGCTTCTGAGCTCACTAATATGATTGTTGTGAGGCCTCAGTACCTCACCACATGGGCCTCTCCACAGGGCTGCCCCCACCAACCTGGTAGCTAACTTGTTCTAGGAGAGAGCGAGAGACCAAGAGAAGAGAGAGAATGAGGCACGATGCCTAAGATGGAAGCTACAGTCTTTTTGTTAACCTGATCTCAAAAGCAACATCTGGTCACTTTTGCTGCATAGTATTTATTAGAAATGAGTCACAGGGTCCAGCCTTCTCTCAAGGGAATGAGATTATACAGTGGCATTGTATAGTTATCTATTGCTGAGGAATACATTTTTATTATGTACAGAAAAATTAGAAAGTAGCTGAGTAATAAATTACCACAAAATGCACCTCTTAAGACAATATACACTTATTGTCTCATAGTTTCTGTGGATCAGGAGTCCAAGAATGGCTTAGATGGGTTCTCTGCTTCAGAGGCCCTCACAGGCTGCAGTCAAGGTGTTTTCTAGGACTTCGTCTTGTCTCAAGGCTCAACTGTGGAATGATATGCAGTGGTTGTTGGCAGAATTCAGTTCTTTTTAGCCTCTTAGACCAAGGGCCTTGGTTTCTTGCTGGCTTTGGCTAATGGTTACTCTTTTTCTCACATGAGCCTCTCCATAGGGCAGCTCACAACACTGGTGCTCGTGTAATGAAAGCCGGTAAGGAAGAGAGTCTCTAGCAAGATGAGTTACAATCTTACATAATGTTATCTGGAGAAATGACCTTTGCTGTATTCCATTGGTTGGAAGCAAGTTACAGGTTTTACTTACACTCAGAGAGAGGGCATTACACAAGGGCGTGAGTAGCAGGAGGTGGAGACTATTAGAGGTCATCTTAAAGTCTGTCAAATTCTTCTCTTTGGCCCCCAGTGATTCCTGTCTTTTTTACCTACAAAATACATTCTCTTCCTCCCTAGGTCTCTAAGAGTTTCATCCTGTTATAGCATCTGCTCTAAGTCTAGAATCTCATTATCTAAGTCAGGTCCAGGTGTGGATGAGAGTCTTTGGATGTAATTTCTCTTAATCCTTCTGTATGTAAAACTGAAGAGACAAGTTATCTGCCCTTGTACTCCCAGGATCCAGTAATGGGCCAGCTATAGACATTCCCTTACAAAAGAGGGAACATTTGAGAAACAAGAAAGACACCGACATTGCAGTTCTGAAATTCTGCTGGGCAAATGTTGACCCTTTTTGATTGGGTTTCAAGGCCTGGAAATAATTCTCCATGACTCTTGGCTCTATGTTCTCAGCTCTTGATTCTGCTCATCCTTCCTTTTCTATGAAAGGTAGTACATATTTGCAGCTGAGTAGTTTTATCAGTCTGCTATTCTAGTTTGCTAAGGGTTTTTATCCAGAATAGGTGTTGAATTTTGTCAAATGCTTTTCTATGTCTATTGAGATGATCATAGGATTTTCTCCTTTAATCTGTTAATGTGATGAATTGTATACATTGATGTTTTGAATATGAAACTAATTTGCATTCTCAAATGGGCCCCAGTTGGTTATGGTAGATTATATTTTTGTGTATTACTGGGTTTGATTTGCCTATGTTTTGTTAAACATAGGCAAATCAAACCTGTATAGGTTCTGAACCTGTATAGGTTCAGAAAGCATGTTGGACTCTAGTTTTCTCTTCTGGTTTTAGTACCAGGGTTTTGCTGGTCTTACAAGATGTGTTAGGAAAAGTTTCCGACTCTTTTTTTTTTTTTAAGTTTGTGTAAAAGTGGTATTATTTCTTCCTTTAATGTTTGGTAGAATTCATCAGTGAAGTCATCTTGCCTTGCAGTTTTCTTGGAGAGTTTAATTAAGAATTAAAGTTATTTAATAGATACAGGATTATTCAGATTATCTACATATACACATGTTCAAGGAATTTCATCTAAATTAACAAATTTATTGGCATAAAGCTCTTCATAATATCCTCATATTATCTTTTTAATATCTATAGAATCTGTAGTGATTTGCTTTCTTTATTGGTCAAGTCCTGCTGATCAATTTTATTGATTTTGTTTTAAGTTTTAGTCTCACTTTTTTCTATTTGATTTGTGTTTAATTTGGTCTTATTTTTCTGGGCTGTTAAGGTGGAAGGTTAGATCATAATTTAAACTTTTTTTTTCTTTTCTAACATAACCACTTAAAGCTATGCATTTCCCTTCAAGCACTAAATGCCTTACCTGCATCCCTCGTATTTTGACTTGTCATATTTTTATTTACTTTAGGTCAAAACATTTTCTAAATTACCAGGTGATTTCTTTGTTGTCCAATGGGTTATTTAGAAATGTAGAGCTTAATATGGAAATACTTGGTTATTTTGTTCCAAGCACCTTTTTATTATAGATTTTTTAATTTAATAGAATTGCAATAAGAGAAAATACTGTGTCATTTCATTTTCTTTAAATAAAATTTATTGGGACTTGCTTTATGATCTATGATATTGCCTGTCTTGGTGAATGTTTCATGTGTTCTTGAAAAGGATATGTATTCTTCAATTATTGGGTAAAGTGTTAAAAATGCCAACTTAGTTAAATTGGTTAATAGTGTAAAGTCTTCTGTGTCCATATGATTCTGTTTGCTTTTTTTTTTCTTTCAATTACTGAGGGAGGATTGTTGAAATCCTTAACTGTAACTTTGAATTTGTCTATTTCTCCTTTCAGGTCTGTCACTTTTTGCTTTATGTATTTTGAAACTCTGTTATTAGGTGAATAAACATTTAGGAGCATTGTGTCTTTTTGATGAATCAACCCATTTATAATTAAGAAATAGTTTCCTTTCTCCCAGATACTTATTGTCCTGAAGTTACATTGTCTGATTTTAATATTTCCTTCACAGTTCTCTTGTGATTAATGTTTGTAAGGTGTATCCTCTTCCATACTTTAAATTTGAAGTGCCCCTCTTCTAAACAGCATATAGTTAAGTCTTGCATTAAAAAAAAAAAATCCAGTCTGGCAATCTTTGCCTTTTAGGCACAACATTTAGTCTATTTACATTTAATGAATTATTGATATGAGATGGGTTACTTTTGCAATCTTGTTTTCTGTTTTCCTATTAGTTTTTTTTTTTTTTTTAAATTATTAAAGAGAACTTATTCCGTTTCTCAGCAAATCCCTTGTATGCCCAGGCCATAGCATTCTGAAAAACGACATGATGGGAGAATATTTGAACATGAAGTAAAGAGAGAATATTAATTTCCTTACCCTGATTTTATTATTCAGCTTCTTGGTCACAGATTTCTCTGACTATTATTATCTCTCCTTTATGAACAGTATCCAAAAATAATGATAATGGTTCACCTTGAGTGTTTTATAGCATTATTCTTATAATAAGCCCCTTCAGGTTGTTCAGTCATCAAAGTTTTAGGAAATCTGTACCCTAGGGAAAGATTGCAACTTTCCTTTCACTTTGTAGAAAAATCCTCCCTTGTAAATAACCTAATCTTATATTCAGAGATGAATCTATGTGCATAAACAGTTGATGTATGATTTTCACATCTGCTACCAAGAGCAGGTAAAGCCTGAGATTAATTTGGTTATGGGCAAAGAAGAATGTAAATTAATTGGAAAAAATTAACTCAAAACTTTGGTGTCCTATAACAATTTCTTAATAAATTATGAACTCAGGAATGTGTGATTATTTTTTCTTCTCATTGCTCGTCTTCTATCTTTTGCTGCCTCAAGAAGGTTAGTAATGGAAGTGAAAGTTGAGTTGGCTGTTTAGAAGATTCCTAGTAAATAATGA
Organism: Rhinopithecus bieti; assembly: GCF_001698545.2. Taxonomy (NCBI): domain Eukaryota; kingdom Metazoa; phylum Chordata; class Mammalia; order Primates; family Cercopithecidae; genus Rhinopithecus; species Rhinopithecus bieti. The sequence goes on along the minus strand of NW_016803701.1, from coordinate 1,571,655 downwards.
TATTTATAGGAGAAATATGAAATTTTTTTGAAGTAAATTAGAACAGAAATAATGTTCTATATTTTGCAAATTATATTCATCTTTTAAATGTTTATTTAGTATTAATATAGTAAATTAATGTGNAAAACTTTGGTGTCCTATAACAATTTCTTAATAAATTATGAACTCAGGAATGTGTGATTATTTTTTCTTCTCATTGCTCGTCTTCTATCTTTTGCTGCCTCAAGAAGGTTAGTAATGGAAGTGAAAGTTGAGTTGGCTGTTTAGAAGATTCCTAGTAAATAATGATATTTATAGGAGAAATATGAAATTTTTTTGAAGTAAATTAGAACAGAAATAATGTTCTATATTTTGCAAATTATATTCATCTTTTAAATGTTTATTTAGTATTAATATAGTAAATTAATGTTTAGTATTGACATACTAAATGTTTTGTGTGATCATTAAGTACAGCATTATATATTATAAAATTCATAAGAAGGAAGGTCAGGTAAAACTTTGCCCTGTATTGAAGAAATCTGACAAATTCACTAAGTTAAATTAAATTTAATTTCCTTTTAGAATTTCAACAAGTAAACATTACTCCACCAAAATTTATTTTGAAGCCAAGACCAAAAAGGAGTAAACGGCAGGTATGTATTCACAGTGGTATGTCGTGTTATTTTAAAACAATTGTCAACTGCCAATCATTTTAATCTACAGTAAGTCTGTGTGAGAGGGTATTAGTTTGGGAATTGGTCAGGATGTGGTAAACCGTAAGGGTGACAGATCTGAAGAAGCAGTAGAAAGGGGAACCATGTTATTTCACAGATGCAAAAAGGATTCAAGACAGTGGTGATAATATGTTTCTTCATCATATTATGGGTTATGAGGCTCCTGCTTGTGGCATCTCAGGTTCTTTCTACAATAGGCTTCTTTCCTTGCCCAGATATGTACCACATCGTGGAATCCACTTGTATGGTTTCTATCCTTGTATTTATCCCTTGAATATAACCCCTTAGGAATGAATCAATCCAGTTGTGAAGCCACAAAATGCTTTTGACTCACTTGAGTAATCTTTGGAGTCCAGGATATAAAATTAGGTCACGGGCTTTATGATTGTTCCACTGGGTATTGGACTGGGTAATAATAACTGTTGATATGGTGCTTTAAACCAAATGAAGCCGGTACTATTATTCCCCTTTCACTGAAAGAAAAATGATGACTCTGACATGAGAAAATGACTTGCTCAAATCACAGAGCTGGCAAGTAGTTTAGAAAAGTTAAGAGTTGTGGCCATCAGAATCAAGATATCACCACTGTGGTGGTGTGGGCAGGGGAGGTGGCCATTAAAAACACAAGATGAAGGAAATAGATCTCTAGTAAGATCAAGAAGTTGAAGGAACCAGGTGTCTTCTTTTTATTGCCTTGAAATAAAATACATGTTTACAGACAGATTTTATTGTGAATAATTATTGCTAAATCTTATTGAATACCGTTGAATACTTACCTTGTAAAATTCTCATAATAGGGTCTGTTATAAGAATTTTAACTATGTTAACACATGTAACCCTCAAAAACCTTAAGAGGAAGGTGTTATCACAGGTTAAGTACACCTTTTCCAAAATGCTTGGGACCAGAAGTGTTGCAGATTTTGATTTGTGTGTGTGTGTGTGTGGCGGGTGGGGGGGTGGATTTCAGAATATTTACATTATACTTAGTGATTCAGCATCCCTAATTCAAAAATTAGAAATCTGAAGTGCTCCAGTGAGCATTTCTTTTGAGTGTCATATTGGTGCTCAAAAGTTTTCATTTTGGAGCATTTGGAGTTTTGGATTTTTAGATGAGAGATATTCAACCTATAATATCCTCATTTTACTGATAAGGACATTGAACATAAGAGAATCAAGAAACTTGCCCAAAGCCACATGGGGTGGCTGGTGGAGTTGGGATTCTGACCTGGGAAGTCTGGTCTCAGAGAGGTGCTTATAACCACATATACGCCATATATTGCCTCTCAGACCCATATGTTCCATGAATTACTACTACGACCTTTATAAATGTTGTGAATGTTTATATATGTATATATACACACACGTATATACTCATATATATGATTATATATAAACTCATATATAAACATATATATATATATATGAATAGGTAGAGACATATTTATCTTGAGACCCAGTTAGATAAAATGATTACCATCAGGATTTAATGTGAAATTATTGTTTTTGAATTATAGACTGAAAGAATAGGACAATATTCTAGAAAGCTAGCTGTAATAGATAACTCAAGACAGCCTGGGAGTTCTCAAAGCTATTCTAACAAAGACCGCATGTCATTTGGGGATCCTCTGAACCATCCTAGATGAAGGCACGTGACTCACTCCCAGTTTGGAGATTAAATAATAAAAGTGCCAATCACTCCAGTCCCTGTACCCTCTCAGAGATCCTCAGAGGACCTTAAACCCAAAAGAATGCTCTTCATATGTTCCTATTTTCAAGATAGACTGTTAAATAAAATTGCTAGATGCAGAAAGGAGTGAAATAAACGGAAGTACAAAATAAAGGATATATTCACATTTAGTTTTATATGCATAAATATTTTTGGAAGGAACCAGTAACTTGCTATATCCATTGTGGGGGAAGGACTAGGAACTGAGTAGGTGGAGAATAGAGGTGAGAGGAAGATATTCGTCTTCTGTTCTTTTATACTTCTTAAATTTTCTGAGCCATGTTAATTTATTACCAACTCAGAAACTAAACAAATTGATGAAAAAAATTTTTTAATGCTGAAGGAATAAAAAGGGAAAATTTTGTTTTGTCAGTTTCCTCCATATTTTTTAGGTTTTCACAGCCAAGTTTAGAGGGCTGAATTAGGTGCTGTTTTCTTTCCTGTGTTACAGCTTCGTCGATATCCTCGTAATGTAGAAGAAGAAACCAAATACATTGAACTGATGATTGTGAATGATCATCTTATGGTAGGATTTGCTGTTGTTTTTAAGCCTGTTCGTGCCTAGGGTAAAACTGGTGAGTGTAAAAATATCTTTAGAAAAAACAAGAAGCCCATCAAGCTGTAACCTGGAGAAGGTATTTGTATAATCAAATGTATTTGTTAACTAGCAACAACCTGCAATTAGGAAATATTCATAGGTGGAAATAACTAGCAGTAATTTTGAGTTTTCAAAATACTTTGTGACTGAGTATCAACTTTTGAATTTGCTTGGTTAGTAGAGGTGCTAATATTTGAATCTCCACTTACTAAAATGGCAAGGTTTAAAAAAATGGAAATTCCATTATATATTGAAAAAGTGAGGCACCAATCATGTGACATTTTAGTTTGCAAGGTACAACTTTATCTCAATAAAAGAAAAGCAATTTTTCTATTTTGGTGTTACTGTGCAGAAATCATATGCAAATGCTTACATAGCTAACCAGTGAAGATTCTTAGGATAAGAACTTGACAAAACTTTCATGTTGTTGAATAAAATTATTTTGACCCATAGTGTTTATATTCAGTTAATGGGCATATTGCAGGCAGTATGACTACATTCATAGCACAGCAATGAGTTATAATGCTAATTGTTCCATGTAACCAAAGTTTTAAACTAAAAATGTTTAATGATGCATATTACTGAATTTTACTTAAGTTCAGGTACAAGTGCATTTTACTTTAACTACTTATTTGAGGAAAAGATTATCATTTATTTATGTATGATTAAATACATAATTTAGTTTTTAATTATTATGGTTGCTAATAATAATAATCGCAACATAATCAGGATTGAGTGCTGCTTCCTTGTTCAAGCTAGGTCTAAGTTTTATCTTTCCACCTATTTGAATCCAGTGAATGTTACTGTTCTCCAGGACTTTTATAAAATAAGTTACAACAACATATATTTTGAGCATTTTAGATAGTCACAAATTTAGATATCCATAGACGTCTGTAGACATATACCATAAGTGAAATGAACCAGGTATAAGACAGTATAAGTGGGTGAGGCCTGTGGTGAAAAGAATGGGGCGAGGCCTGACTAAGGGGAGCAACTGCCTCTCAGTGTTTGCCAGTTATTACCAGGTGGGAATGCTAATTTTAACTGAAGCCAGAAATTGGATTTTACATGATATTTCCTGATTTTTAAAACACATTTGAGACTAAACAAAGATCTATGTGATCCACATCTGCCCTGTGTGCTACCTTGTTGTGACCTTTATCTTAGAGCTTTCTTCTTCCTGAATAAGTCTTATAGAACTTTTCAATTTGTATGCTTTTAGCAGTGCTCACATCCACTTTACTGTCTATACCCCTACTTAGATTTGTATGTCTTGCAATTCATAGACAACTTTCATATGTTTTATCATTTTGAATAACAATGCCGATAAAAATAAATCTATGAAATGGATGGATTGGATATTTTTTACTTCATCTCCCAGATTAATAAATTGAGGCCTCAATCCTTTAAGAGCCTTGTCTCAGGCAACATAGCAGATAAAGAACTTGATCTCAACTGACTCTGACATTTTTTTACAGAAAGCACATTTTATAGAAAAGATTTTTTTTTACATTTATAGGGATCTTTCAATTGCACCATGTTTTCTCTGATGAGATGGTTGTTTTCTGATCACTTTGGAAGACCTTCACTTTTTTTCTTTTGCTTTCAGTTTAAAAAACATCGGCTTTCCGTTGTATATACTAATACCTATGCGAAGTCTGTGGTGAACATAGCAGACTTAGTAAGTATCAACCCAGTCCATTATTGCCCTAGAAGAATCTTATTTCCTAATTGCTAATAGAATGGATAATATGATTCTTATAGTTTCACTGCTCTATGTTGCACTTCAACCAAGGTGTCTAGTAAGTCCCAGGTGACCTTGCGATAGACTTTATTGACTTTGATGTCTGGCTGGGAAGAGGAACTGGTCGAAATTATCCATAGATATCCCTGAAATTCCATCCTGTGTTTTTCACACTGTAAAAACAGAGGTTGTGTCATACCCCTAACAAAGATATTCACAGTGACTTATAATGACGGAGAAGCAGTACAACAGTTGTACCTTTTTCAAGAGTGCCTGTTGCTGTGGCAGTGATGCAACTAAATAATTCCACTATACCTCCATACTTCCCAAATCTTCCCTTGACGAGGCTGTGCTAGTACCTTCTTCACAAGTCTAATCAGAGCCAGTCAGGTTGTATATAAATTATTTCTTTGGAGAGTCGTCATTGCTCCATTTTTGGCTAAGGGAACTCAAGCATGCATGAATTCTTTTTCCAGGATACCAGAAAACAGATTCAGGTGGAACTTTGAATACGGTGCAAGTATTCGTCAAAAGGGACCTTTTGTTTCCAAAAAGTGCTCTGTTCTTTGGGTATTAGTCAACAATTTCAGTCTCAGTTACTCAAGGGAAATGCATGTAAATTAGAAAGTTATCTCGCTTTAACTAAAACTCGAAAGAATTTTCCATGAAAGGAGTTTTGTAATCCTGTTCATAAACTGTTTGATTTTACCACATATACAACTGATGTGTTCATTTTATTAATATACTAGATATATAAAGACCAACTTAAGACCAGGATAGTATTGGTTGCTGTGGAAACCTGGGCGACTGACAACAAGTTTGCCATATCTGCAAATCCATTGATCACCCTACGTGAGTTTATGAAATACAGGAGGGATTTTATCAAAGAGAAAAGTGATGCAGTACACCTTTTTTCGTACGTAACTTCTGTAATGATGTATTACTTTTTCTGATTTCATGTTAAATGCTTTATTGTGACTGAAATGTATCCTTTCTGCTACATAACACAATTAGGATTTGATATGGCAGATGGCAGATAGATTTGGAAAAAGTTTTAAAGTATAGATTGTTTAAAATTGCCATGAAAGTGTAAAAGTTTTAATTTTGACTTATTTTATTACTTAATATTTGTTTTATTTAATTTTTCAAGATGTTTAAATAGAGCATTTACTGAGTAAAAATACTGCTAATACTCATATATAGTATTCTTAACTGCAGATAAATTATATTCTTTAAAGTTACTGTCTTTTAAATGTTAATGTTTTCTCTGTTTTTGGTTCTAAGATGAGAGCTTAGTATTTCTGGAATTTATTTTTAATTTTTTCTCACTCTTATGTTCTTTTTTTGATAGCATGCATATTTGACGTAATAGCAAATTATATATAGTAGAATTTTAAAAATCTATCATCTAAAGTCAGAACTGTTGAAGAAAGTTATAAAAGGAAGAAAAGATGTATTTTGGGGTAACTTTATATATAATTTCAAATTTAGAGAAAAGTTGCAAGAATACTACAAGGAAATTGCATATGCCCTCTATTCAGATTCATCAGTTATTCACATTTTCCCCCATTTGTTTCATAATTTTCTTCCATTCTCCCTCCCTTCCTTCCATTCATCCATCCTTCAGTTTTTTTGTTTGTTTTTGTTTTTTTTTCCTGAACCTTTTGAAAGTAAGTTGAAGACACTTACTGGGGATTTATTATTAAATAGTATATATTCTCTAAGAGTAAAAAGACATTCTCTTATGTAACCACAGTAAATTATTGAAACTGGAAAATTTAACATAAACAATACTTTTATGTAATCCATGGTCTATATTCAAATTTCACCAATTACCTCAATAATGTCTTTTATAGCTAATTTTCCCCATCCAAATCCAATCCAGGATCACACATTGCATTTAATCATCATGTCTCTTTAGTCTCCTTTAATCTGAAAGATTTCCTCAGTTTTCTTTTGTCTATTTTGAGTTTAATACTTTTGGAGAGTATAGGCCAATTATTTTATTGACTGTTCCTCATGGGAATGCCTGATGTTAAGTTATGTATTTTTGGCAGAAATACCAGAGAAGTGATTTTGTGTCTTTCTCAGAGTACATCATATCAACCAATTATTTTTTAATAGATATACTTCAATTTAAGATATTTATTAATCTTGTGAGAAAACATCCCTCATAAACCTTTGTCTTTGGTTACGTGTATAAACAATTTTCACATTCTTCCCTTGCAGCATGAATATATTGTATAGAAATCTTATGTATATTGAGAAAATAAATGTGGTAAACTAATAATGAGAGGTGCTATGATGTTTGAACTGTGAACAGTAAGCATTTTTCATTTCCTTTTCTAAAAGGGGAAGTCAATTTGAGAGTAGCCGGAGCGGGGCAGCTTATATTGGTGGGATTTGCTCGTTGCTGAAAGGAGGAGGCGTGAATGAAGTAGGTGTGAACATCTGTACAATACAAAGTGGTATGATGGCTGAAAATGTTTTCCTCATACTTAAGAGAGAATTTCTCAGTATTCACATACTCCACATGTTAGATTGCTACATTACAAATCAATATGGCGGCCTGTCACAATGGCTTATTCCTGTAATTCCAGCACTTTGGGAGGCTGAGGTGGACAGATTGCTTGAGACGAGGAGTTTGAGACAAGCCTGGGTAACATGGCAAAACCCCATCTTTATCAAAAATACAAAAATAGTAGCGTGTACCTGTAGCCCCAGCTACTGGGGAGGCTGAAGTGGGAGGATGGCTTGAGCCTGGGAGGCAGAGGTTTTATTGGGCCCAGATTGCACCACTGCACTCCAGCCTGGGCAACAGAGTGAGACCCTGTCTCTAAATAAGTAAATAAATAAATAAAATAAAAAATTAAATAAAAAACTAATATGGTTACTATAAGTGACCAGAGAACAGACTGGGGAAATACTGGGAGATAATATGTGATAATTATTATATGTTCATGTTATACTTGGAATAATTTCCAGATTAAGCTACTTACAGATTACATTGAGAGAATCTTTACCTTTACCTTCATTGAAAATAAGGCCCTATTATTCACTTTGAATGATTTTCCAGGGAATTGAATAATTCCCTGAAGCATCAGGTTGTCACCTAACAACCCAACTGGATATTTTTTACTTAGTATTTAACAGATTTGGGGATAAGAAAAATAGAGTAGGTTTTCCAAAGGGTTTCTCTTACTCCTAAGGCACTAAACCTATTGGAGATGATTGAAAAGAAAATACTTGGATCTTTAAGAGGCTACAAATTGAAAAATATATCCTCAGTTCTTCTTAAGTTTCTGTTGGCCAAAGATTGTCACTACCTCCTGTTACTCATTTCATTTGTTTTCTGAAACCACATTCTATTCCACTTGAGGGGAATTTCAGGATTACAAGTGGACACAAAGATGAACAAGTTCTAAAAAAATTACCGATTTAATTTTATTTTGTATTATCCAAAAGACTGATTTAATTATTGAATTTTTCAAGAATGTCACTGGTGAAATTTGGACTCAGATATACATTTCCAAAACCCAAAAGCTGTGATTATTTCCTGACTTCTAGTATTCCCTGTAAGACCTAATCAAACATGGATTTTTGTTTCTTACCACTTTTTCCCAAATGCATATTCAGTGTTGGCTACAGTGTGTTTAGCCTCTGCTAAAGAAATTGCTTAGAAATTACTTACTTTCAGCGATATTGTGACATTTTTCTCTGGTTCTTTTTCAGTGACAAGTTGGATTTATATATATTTTATTTTGTTTTGTTTTCAGTTTGGGAAAACTGATGTAATGGCTGTTACACTTGCCCAGTCATTAGCCCATAATATTGGTATTATCTCAGACAAAAGAAAGTTAGCAAGCGGTAAGTTTTAGTGCATGTGTGGTTAGCTGTATTTAAAATAGACTATTTGTAAAATATTTTGGAGCGTAAAATTTTTTGATTTAGTTGCTTGATGAAAAGAATTTGAATGGTAGTAAAAGATAAAAATAATTTGAATGGTAGTAAAAGAATGGTAGTAAAAGATAAAAGATAAACAGCACAAACTGTTGTTTTCCAAAGTAATACAAAGAAATATTTACATTGTAGGTGGAAATTTCTATGCCTATAGTGAACTTTAAAGCCATGTGATAATAAATTCAAGCTGAATTTAACCTTATAAGTGAAAAAATAAGCCCAGTTTGTTCATCATAAATGTTTAGTAGAGAATTCTAGGCATATAGGTTTCAGACATACTGTTTTTTTATGTTTTATTTAAAACATCTCTGAACGTGGCCACAGACGTAGAATTTCCCTGTCAGGATCAGACCTGATAAAAAGCTTAGTTAATAAATGGACCTAGTAAAATATGCTAGGTTTGGTATCTATGAACAATGTCTTTTCTCAAGTAGGTAAAGTCACTTTACCCTGAATGGTCAAATACTATATATTTACCATTAAAATTTGATTATTTCCATTTTTACTTTAGTAACAAATGTTGCAAGTATTTTTATAATCTGGAATCCCAGCACTTTGGGAGGCTGAGGCAGGTGGATCACCTGAGGTTAGGAGTTTGAGATCAGCCTTGCCAACATGGTGAAACCCTATCTCTACTAAAAATACAAAAATTAGCCAGGTGTGGTGGCAGGCTCTTATAGTACCAGCTACTCAAGAGACTGAGGTAAGAGAATCATTTGAACCCAGGAGGTGGAGGTTGCAGTGAGCCAAGATTGTGCCATTACACTTCAGCCTGGGCCACAGAGCGAGACTCCATCTCAAAAAAAAAAAAAAAAAAAAAAGCTATTACCTTTTATAGAGTACTTATTATATGCCAGATGATTGAGTGCTGGTATTACTTCCATTTAGATACTCATTTAATTCTCCAGATAATTCTACAGGGCACCCATTTTTAGCCCTATTTTGTAGGTGAAGTGACTAGATCTTACAAGTATAATGTCTCTAAGATTACACATATATCAAATGGCAAACTCAGGTTTTGAACCCTAGTATTTTCTGATTCTGAAGCCCTTCTGCTTACCCAATAATATTCCAATGCCTTCTACCAGAAGCTTGGTGCGTGCAGAGACTTTCAAAAATGGTCAAGAAATTATAATAGTTCTCATAAAGGCCTGTGAAACTGAGATCCTTTAATAGTGCCATAAAGTTTTTCATTCTTCCATTGGTATTTGATTAAATGGTTTAAATATGGCCATTTGTTAAAATACAATTTTTTTTGGCAAAAATTATATAATCTTGATAGGGTCAAAGTATATTTTGTTGTATATTACATAAAAAACTATTGTAAGATGAATTAGAAAGAAGCTATTACTTTTTAAAAGGTATTTTAAGGAATAAAATGGAGATAATGATTTTAAAACAGAAACTGCTTTAATGCAACTGTGTTCACTTTATAACAAGGCATGTGTGTTAATTTTCTCTTAGGTGAATGTAAATGCGAGGACACGTGGTCCGGGTGCATAATGGGAGACACCGGGTGAGCCACTTGTATTTGAAAATAACTCAGTCTTACATTCCCTGCTGTGCTGTTGTCTTCTGAGGAATATGACACTCAATAACTTAGTGCATTGAATCTAGCATTTATAAGACATCAGAAGTAACTATTCTTAATGGTTCTGTATATAAAATATTTTTGCAAAATAACCTCTTATTTATAAAAACAATTGATGTCGATTAAGTTGGTAGACATTAGAAATTTTTTTTCTTTAGCCTTAAATCTAGGCTACAAATGTAAGAAATGAGGGACAACTTTGTTTTTGATGGCTTACCTGCTAATTCCCTTTCCTTTTATTTCCTTCAATTCTAATTAAATGGTTTATAAACAGTACTGTGCTGGTAAGTTAACTCTTGAAAACAAAAATTAGAAAACAGCCTGGATTTGTAGCTTTGTCACTTTTCTGAGGTGTAAATATTCCCACAATGACTGACTTCAAGCCGTCACTGATGGCTTCATAATGTGGTATCACTGAAAAGGGAGTTGGGAAGAGAAATGTGCAATCTGCTCTCCTGAGAAAGGTTTTCATTTTACACTGTCCTCCCCTTCACACGCTCAGTCATCAATGCTTGTCTTTTATTCTTGTAAGTAAATTTTACAGTTATCCCTTTTATTCCAAGCTTATCATTACTGCCCTAGTTTAAACTTTGGCCATCTTTTGCTGTTATTATTTTAATAACATTTCAAATACTGAGTATAAATTGGGTTCAGTGCTTGGGTGATAGGTGCACCAAAATCTCACAAATCACCACTAAAGAACTTACTGTTGCAACCAAATACCACCTATTCCCCAGAAAAACTATGGAAATAAAAAAATTTGGAATGCTACTAAAATAATAACAGCAAAAAATTGTAAAACTTTAAACTAGGGCAATAATAATACGTTTGGAATCATCATCATTAAAAATGTATGAAGAATAAAACAGTGGACATTTGTACACCTGTTATCCAGCTTTTAAAAAGTAAAATACTGCATTTGTGGTTAAATCTGCCTTGTGTCCTCCATTATTAATCCCCAGCCCCAGCCAAGGTCACCACCATCTGAGTTTGGTTTCTATCATTCTCAAGTCATTCTTTATACTTCTACTGTGCAGTATGTATGTGTGTTGGAGTAAAACATAGCATTTGGTTTGAATGTTTTCAGTTTATGTGAAATACATCATGCTGTATGTATTCTTCTGTGACTTGCTGTTTTTTTATCAACATGATGTTTGTGAGATTTATCCATCCTGTTAATATACAACTCTTGTTCATTAAATGCCATTGTCCTGCTCAGAAATTTTGTGAGTCTCTGATGTCTAAAGAATGTGGTCAAAATCTTAGCTTCATTATTTAGATGCCCATAATCTTTTCTCGTTCTCATCTGCAATCTCCTTTTCCCCTACTATTCATGATTGGTTTGCTTACCATAATTGTATAGGAGTTTCTAGCTTTTTCGACTTGCTAATCATAATACTACATAGATTTTCAGCTTCTTAAATACTTGCTCACCATAATTGTACATTAATTACCAACTTCATTTGATTTCCTCAATATATTCTCTTCATCTAGAATGCCTTTCCCTTTTTTCTCTATCTAACCACATTTCTAACCATCTGAGATTTGTTATAATTTTAACCCCTGCATTATAATTTAATCATATGTACTTATGCTGCCTTTCACAAATTAGCTATAAATTTTTGAGAGATTGCTTACTATGTTAACACATATTTCAGACCTCACACCATAATCCTTTGTACAAACTTGATTTTCAACAAATATTTCTTGATTGTATTTGAATTTTGAATGAGTAGGATATGTATAACAAGGAAAATAAATGATGGAGGGAATATATATGCAAACATATGTTTAAAATATTTTTCCAGTCGGGTGCGGTGTCTCATGGCTGTAATCCCAGCACTTTGAGAGACTGAGGCAGGCAGATCACTTGAGCCCAGGAGTTTGAGACCAGCCTAAGCAACATGGCAAAACCGCATCTCTACAAAAAATACAAAAATTAACCAGGCGTGGTGGCACACACCTGTAGTCCCAGCGACTTGGGAGGCTGAGGTGGGAGGATCACCTGATTCTGGGGAGGTTGAGGCTGCAGTGAGCCATAATTGTGCCACTGAATGCCAGCATGGGTGACAGAATGAGACCCTGTCTTAAATAATAATAATAATAAAAATAATAATAATAATAATAATAATAATAATAAAGTATT